>NC_061091.1:18002881-18010381 GCF_015104395.2 Macrobrachium nipponense | reverse complement strand
GCTAAAACTCTTACAATATAGTAATATACAGTCATTTATCTTCATTTTGAAACAAATTTGAAGTGTCTAGCAGAATATTTAGATTATGGTGAATTTAAAAAAAAAAAAAAAACTTTCCATCCGCGCGCCGATTCGCGGCCGCAAATCTCCGAAATGCGTACGTCGCATTCTCCTAATATTTGCTCCTTTTCATATTAGGCATTTTATAGAGTTTCATATATGAAAATGTGCGCAAATTCATGAAGAATACAAAAAAAAATATTTGAAGTTGTAGCTTTTCTCATTTTCGCAATATTTGCTATATATATATTATATATAAATTTCTACATTTGGTCAAATTTAACTCGTCCGAAATGGTCGAAAACTGCAATTCTAAGCTAAAAATCTTACAGTATCATAATATTCAATCATTTGTCTTAATTTTGAAACAAATTAGAAGTCTCTAGAACAATATTTAGATTTATGGTGAATTTTTGAAAAAACATTTTTTTTTACGTCCTCGAGTTATGAATTCATGCATCATTTTGTGATAATATTTTTTCTGTGTTGCTTTGATCGTTTTACAATGTTATATATCAAAATGATCGCAATTTAGTGTACAATACAACGAAAAAAAAAAAACTTTAGCTTCAACCGTTTTTCGCACAGCTCGATTTAAATACAATTATGTATGAATTTTTTTTTGCTACCATATATCGCATTATTTATATATGATAATGATATTTTTTTTAATTTCTGATGGTTGCATACTAAACTTCAGGCAATGACAAAAAAAAGGAGCCAAAAATGAACTCTTAATCTTGAAAACTAAGCGCGGTGTGATTTTTTGAACAAATTATTTTTTCTGCTTCCGCGCTCACTCCAAACCCGCCTCAGCATACGGGAGACGTTTTGGTTTTTAGGGCTTAGGCATAAGAGGGTTAATTATAACCCCATTCAACTCACAGAGCTCGGCCACCCAAAATTGCTAGCTCCTGCCAAGCAAATGGTAAAAATACACAGCTTAATATATAAAAAAACATTGGCCGGCTTAAAAAAAAATAGTAATAACTGCACGTCTCTGGCATTATAAAATTAAGTCTTATCACGCTTCATCTCAAATAACACCAGATGCATTTTCTCTCATTTTGGATTCTTGAATATTCCTCTTTGTCTGCAACTTCCTGCACAGACTGTAGTATGCTGTAGGAAGACGGAATGCCTCCCTCCCTGTAGAAGACTTCTAACAGCCTCTGTAGATCAAAAAAGCGCTGTAGACCTCTGTAGACTCGTAGAAACTCTTAATCACCCTGGATAAACGACAGCAACATCTCTGCACGGCTGGTGGACGTCTTGCTTGCGTCGGGGAACGACGATTATGGTATGTATGTATGTCAGTCAAGTCATCGGTCAATCAAAAAAAAATTAACTCCAGACATACTACTATCAAACAATGACTTAAAAAATTCAGAAATACTAACTGAACATCTCCCAATTGACTTCATTTAATATGACCACCAAATCATAAGTCATTATCACAACTCGCAAAAAAAAACATCAAGTTCTCTAACTCAATTCTCCAAACTCACACATCAGCACACACCATCCAGAACTCACAGTAACTCCACGACTTCTGCACTCATATTTCAAACTCGAACGTTATTATAAGTAAAAAAAAAAAAAAAAAAATGGCAATGAGCCCAAGAAGAAAAAAAAAAATCACGTAACAGGCCAGACCCAAAAATCAGAAATGTTCTCTCAAGCTCTGATATTACAGCAACTCACAAAATCAGTAAAAATCTCCAATGCTTAACAGCAAAAACCCCTTACTGCTCATATAATTAATTACAAAACGCCCATTTATGTAAATCACAACCCCAATAAATTACATCATCCGTCCAAAAAGAAATGCTATTTAAAACTTAATCCCCGATTACATCTCTCGTAGGAAAAGGAAGAAAAAAAATAATAATAATCACAAGTAAACTTCCTCCATCACAAAACACATAATACATGTATGATATACATACACTTCTTCCTCACAAATGCCACATGTATAGTTACGGAATTTTTGACATCGCAACTTTCATGCGACTGGACATGGCCAGAAAGCAAACTCTTACACGTGCACTTTCATGAAATGTTATGGTCAACATTTCCAGATATTGCAAAAACTCTGAGCAATCACCACTAGAGGAAAGGAATCAGCACATCGGACTCATCGCAGCAGTTTCAGCAAAAAAATCCGCCTGCGAACGTGTGCTCTAACTGCAGCAAAAAAAAAAAAAAATGTCTAGTCAGACTCGCAAGTTCGGAAACTCATGATTCTCAAGAAAAAGGTTCTAACTGAAATCAAGTAAGCACATTCCACCAAATTAACTCCAGGATATGACTAAGCTGTTCAAAGACTGTCTTAAAGACTATCTCTCACATGACACTGCCCAATTATATAAAAAATTATCACCTATTATGGATAAAAAAAACTACGATAAACTCGTAATACAGCAATTATATGCCTCCAAAAATAACACACTTGTGAACATAAAAAATGCACAACTCCATAGGACCACAATGCAGTAATGCCAATCGCCTTCAATTAGTCACGAAACCAAAAAGAAAGAACCACAGAACTCTTCTCTAGGCTCGAAAAAACTCCATAACCACAAAAAAGTTCACCCGCCAAAGATCAATTCCATCTCCATATATATATTTCACCATATTAATAATAAAACCACTCCGGGGATAAAAATATTTCCTCCATTTAATTAATAACCACCCCCACACCATATTCCCTCTTATTTCTCCAATAACCACGTGTTAATAAAAAACCACCACTCCAGTAATAAAAAATATTCACCTCTGTTTCGGCAAATAAAAATACTTACCTTTATTTCACCAATAACTCCATGTGGAATAAAACAAGTCTCCAAAAAATATATCTCCAAGCAGGATAATCAAAAATGAAATCCCATCTCCAAAAAAATATGCACTCAAAACATCTAGCTGACCCACTCACAAATATTGCCATATATCTCTTCAAAAATGTGTCTCCATTTGCAACAAGATGGCTGCAAAATAATTGAACTAAACATAGCTCTCACCACCATAGGCAAATATCAAATGGCCAAAAATATATATCCAATATATTATATCTCAAATTATATCTCCAAAATAATATACCTCCAATTCTCCAGAGAATAACTAAATGTTATAGTCAAAAACTATAAACTCTCTCCTTAGCATAACTGCTGAAAAAAAGGGCAAAAACTCTGCAAATAAAATTGTCCAGGAAATTCTAGAAAAAATCACCAATGTGCCACAAATTATTATAACAGAACTCCAAATTCAAAGTGTCTAAGCCAAGACTTCTCCATATGCACTATGACATAGGCCATTAGAAACTTAGCCAAGTTTCCTATCTCTGGCAAAATTGTCACAAATACAACAAAGGTATTGCGCAAGAAAACTCACAATTTCTGGAACACAAATATCCAGAAAAAAAATTTAGTGCCATTACGTATGTATTAAAAAAAATGCAAAAATTCTCCCATATGTCTCTCTGTAGCATTCTACTTAAGTAACCCTCCCTGAAAATATCTCAAGTAACAATAATTATTTATAATAATAATTCTCCTGCAAAGATCTCAAGTAAGGGTGTAATTCCCCCTGTATACACTAGTATTGCCAAACCCCATGATACCAACCAACACCAATCAACACCAATCATCGGCATTCACCATCACTCAGCACCATTTTAAAGTAATCTCTCCAACACAAAAAAAAATAATAATCTGTGTCCCCATTATATTTGTGCCTTCCAAAGCATAAGGAAACCTTACACACATCCAATGCATTTCATTTCCTTTTCTCTTCATTCAAGAGAAAGAAAATCTCTTTTCTAAATAAAAGACCCTACGGGCATCTCACATCATCAACTAATCGTTCTTAGCTGATGTCCTGTGGTATTCATTGTCAAGGGCAAATTCGTCCCTCAACACCCCGACACAAAGAAAAAAAAAGGAGTTCACCCCCCACTGAGAAAAAAAGGAGAGTTTCACCCTCCACTGAGCGACAGACCACCCCCCTGAACAGTGTCTGAGTACCCCCCGAGGTATACCAGTAGTACCCTCCCGGTAAGCAATGCCCTTCTGCGTTCGTTAGCAGAAAGTGCTGAGCCCGCAAGAACAACTGGGGGCTCTCTGTCTCCAGGCAAAAAATGCAATCCAAGCACAGTTTCGCATGCATGAAAACTTATTCATACACACGTATACACTAAACAAAGACGAATGCGTCTCTTCTAAACATAAAAAAAACACAACACTTCCTGCTACTATGGGGAAAAAAATGTAGTATCCCAAACCAATCCCATTACACCGAATGATTAAAAAAAACCCTCCCCAAGACCAAAAAAAGGCTCTTGTTCCGATACGTAATACAAACCCTCGGTCCTTTAACAATAGGAAGGTAACTAGCAGCAGCTGGGACGGTCGTAAGCTTCGAACAAGGGGAGAACGGTAGTTAACTGCTTGTCCGATCGTGCGCGCGCCCGCGCGCCAGAGAGGTGAAGAATCACTTTTTGCTTTCGGCCGCGGGTGTGAAGGACGTGTTCGTCATCGCTCTCTGCCCGTTTCATCGTCGTATGCTTTGTTTATATTGTGTTTTCTACTAATGGTTTGTTTGATCTTGAAAATGAAACTGTAAGTACACTGTTTTCATTTTCATTACCTAATTATGAATCAACATGGAGCTATCGCCGTAGAGGCGGCGATTTCCGCTCTTTTCATGAAATTGAATTGAATTATGTCTCGGTGCCGAAGACGAGCGCGCTCGCGCCGAGTCATGTATTTTTGGGCGAAAGTGTGTAATTGAAAGATGTAAGTACTCTTTTTCATTATATTTTTGCCCTGTGCGTTCGTTGCCGAGAGCTTGATTGCGCTCGGCACGAGCCTCTTATTTTGTATGAATAGAATGCAATGAAAGTGGATTCGCAATGCAGTTTTCTTTTCATTTTCATTTATTAATTGCATCAAATTTAATTTTGGATCAATTTCCGCTCTTACCCGGGAATTAATCCTTACGATTTATTGCTGTGAAAGTGAAAATCGCAAGTGCAGTATTGTTCATTTTCATATATATTTATGATAGCATCATATTATTATGGATCAAGTTTCCGCTCTTACCCGGGAATTGATCTTTCCCCCTTGAAGTTCTATGAAGTGAATCGCAAGTGCAGTATTCTGTTTCATTTTCATATTACTTTTCACTGCTGTGCGGGGTAGGGGAAGCGAAGGTCTGCCAGGAAGTCGTCGGAAAGCTCTCCCTGCGACTCCCTTGGTATCCGATTCTTCGTCTTCTTTCCTGCCCCCCGCTCAGCTTCCTCGTATTTTGTATTTGGGGTCTTCCTTCCGTTCGGGGTGGGGCATGTCTCCCCCCGTGCGTGAGGGAACCCCTCTTACTAATCTGTCTGTGCTACCGCAGGTGCTACATCCGTGGGAGACGACCTTGGACAGGTATGGGCCACTGCGGCTGCAGGGCGTGCCTAGCATCCACGATCTGCTGCAGCGTCTAGCGAGGTCTGGGGCGGTGACCTTGGAGCGGTCTCCACTACAATCATTCACGGCCGCTTATGCTGCTTCCCCCCGCTGGTCTACACTCCCCATGCTGTGTCGGTGACGCCGTCTGCCGCTTCTAGGGCCGGTCGCCGCCGTACCGAGGAGGGGTATGCCGCCGCCGCCTGTGTTTTCTTCGTGTTGCCTGCCCCAGACTTCCGCTGTTCCAGCAGCTCGCCCCTGGACCGGCCGCCAGTACCATGTTCCCGCTGGCTGCCGATGATTCTACGAGGCGATGGCTGGGCCTGCCGTACCTGTCGCTGATGTGGTTCCCGCTACTGGCTTGGCTGTCCCTTCTGTGTTTACCGCTGCCGCTTGTTCCTGCCGCTCCTGAGCTGGTTGCTGTTCCTGTCGCTCCTGGTTCCTGCGCCTGTCCATGCTGGTCCTGCCCATGGTGTGTCTTCCCCAGTCCCAGGTCCTTCCGGACAGGTGCAGTCGGGCCGTGTTGCTTCGGCAATAGGCCCGACTCCGGCCTGGATGGAGGACCTGACGACTGTCCTGCGTGAGCTGACGAAGAAGAGGAAGGTGTCATCTTCGTCTTCGCTGCTGCCTGCCTTCTTCCCTTCGACTTCTAAGTCCATAAGCCGAAGAAGAAGAAGGCTGCCTCCCCCCCCTAAGAAGTCTCCTTCGGGAACTTCTAAGGGCCCGTCCCACCTCGGTGGGCGGGGGGGGTCCACTGGCTGGTCCTCCTGCTCCTTCGGGATTCCCCCGCGGGGCCCGTCTCCCCTTCCGTAAGGAAGAGATAGACGGGGACCAGAGGAGTATCGGTTAGCTCTGGTACTTCCTCGCCTGGTGCTAGCGGCGATGCCGCTACGCCAGGTTCCGGCTCGGTCTCTCGTTCGCGGGAGATCCCGAGTGTACGCTCTCCTCGGGAGACCGTGCAGCCAAAGTTTCGGCGCCAGAGTTCGCTCGGCGCCAAGACCACGGCACGGAGCAGAAGGCTGGCGAGAACCGCTCAGGTGACTCTCGCCAGGCCAGCGGCCGCTCTCGCAGCGACCAGCTGGTAACCGGGGTTTTCCCCCTAAGAAGACTCCTTCGGGAACTTCGAAGGGCTCGTCACACTCCGGTGTGACGGGGGGGTTCTTCTGCTGGTCCTCCTGTCCTTCGGGAACGGGCCCGTCTCCTCTTCTGAGAAGAAGAAGAAGACGGGGACCAAGGTGTGCTGGCTACCGCTGGTACACCCTCGCCTGGTCTTGGCAGCTCTGCTGCTAAGCCAGGTACCGGCTCGGTTTCTCGTCCGCGAGAAGTTCCGAGTGTACGGTCTCCTTCGGGTGACCGTGCAGCCAAAGTTAAGACGCCTGAGTTCGCTCAGCGTCATGACCGAGGCACGGAGCAGAAGACTGTCGAGAGCCGCTCAGGTGACTCTCGCCAGGCCAGCGGCCGCTCTCGTAGCGACCAGCCGGTACCTCGGGTGGACGTGACGGTCTCTGACCGGCCACAGGTTGAGGCTGGGAAGAGGTCCCCAGGTCCCCTCGACCGACGGTACCAGCCTCGGCTGGTACCAGCGGTTTGACGTGCCGCGAGGACGCTCACAAGCGGTCTCACGCGAAAGCGAGCTCTGCAGGTCACCTGACCGCCGCTCCCACAGGGACCGGGCGGATACGGTGACCAGCAGCAGCTCGTCTGACGCACGGGACCGGGGTCGACGTGCTCAGTCGAGCCGCTCGCCACAGGTGAGCGGCACGGCCAGGCCTGCAGATCGATCCCCACCGCGGGTTGGTGATCGGCTGCAGCCCCCCACGTACGCTGGTCCTGCCAGCGAGCGGGGGGGGAGCGTCAGGTCTGTCTCTCCACTACCGTCAACTTCCTCGGGCTACACCGGGAAGAGCGAGGTAGCTAGGAGTGATCGTGAGAGGTGCGCCGCTCACGAGTCCTTCACAATACCCTCCCTAATGGACTTCACCGCCTCCGA
>NC_061091.1:17992881-17995381 GCF_015104395.2 Macrobrachium nipponense | reverse complement strand
ATAAATATGTGACACCATATTAATAAGAACACCACTCTGGTTATAAAAATATTTCCTCCATTTGGTTAATAACCACATCCACATATTCCCTCTTATTTCTCTGATAGCCATATGTTAATAAAAAAAACACCACTCCAGGAATAAAGAATAATCACCTCTATTTCGGCAAATACAAAATATTTACCTCTATTTCCCCAATAACTCCATGTGGAATAAAACAGTGCTCCAAAAAATATATCTCCAAAAAGGAATATCAAAAAATGAAATCCTATCTCCAAAAAAATGTGCACTCAAGGCATCTAGCTCACACACTCACAAATATTGCCCCATAATCTCCAAATATGTGCCTCCATTTGCAACAAAGATGGCTGCAAAATAATTGAACTAAACATAGCTCTCATCACCATTGGCAAATATCAAAAATGGCCAAAAATATATCCCCAATATATTATATCTCAAATTATAACTCCAAAATAATATATACCTCCAATTATAACTCCAAGTAATATATCTCAATTCTCCAGAGAATAACTCAATGTTATAGTCAAAAACTATAAAACTCTCTCCATTAGCATAACTGCTAAAAAAGGGCAAAAACTCGGCAAATAAAACTGTCTAGAAAAACCAAAAATAATAAGAAAATCACCCATGTGCCACAAGTCATTATAACAGAACTCCAAATTCCACAGTGTCTTAGCCCAAGACTTCTCCATATGCACTACGACATAGGCCATTAGAAACTTAGCCAAGTTTCCTATCTCTCACAAAGTTGTCACAAATACAACAAAGGTATTGTGCAAGAAAACTTACAATTTCTGGAACACAAATATCCAGATAAAAAAATGTAGTGCCATTACGTATGCATTCAAACGTACAAAAAAATTCTCCCATAAATTTCTCTACAGCATCAAATAGCTGAAACACAAACACGTTCCCGACCAATGACTCTAAGTCACGAACTGAGATATTAAAAAAAAAATATTCACACCAACTGGAGAGAAAAATAAATTCAAATTCACCCATGATAAAAAAAACTTGTGTCAGCGATGGCTAGCTTCCAAAAAAGGAGAACAGAAAAATCAACGGCATTATTAACTATCTCCCGTAACTCACTAGATGTCAAGCAATTATTTGCTGAACTCATAGAAAAAAAGGAAAAAAAACTAAAATAATGTGTTGTTAGTTCCTCCCAAATTCAAAAAAGATTTCACTTCATCAACTAATCAATCAGCTGATGTCTTAGCATTCATATTCAAGGCCAGACTCGCTTCCAATAGCCCGACAAAGAAAAAAAACGAAAGGAGGAGTTCACCCACACTGAGAAAAAAAAAAGTTTCTCCCCCCCAATGAGCATTGAAACATCCCTCAGTCAAGCGATAGAACACTCCCCCGAGGCATACACAGTAGTCCCCATCTCCCCTTGGACAGTGTCTGAGGACCCCCTCCCAAGGTATACACTAGTGCCCTCCCCTGCACTATCTCTCGAGGGAGGCCAGTAGTACCCTCCTCATGCAATGTGCTGAGCCCATAAAAATTCAGTGGCCGCTCTGTTTCCAAAGCGAAATATACATCTAAGCACAGTTCACATGCATAAACACAATCTTTATATTAAACAAAGACGAATTACGTCTATCATAAACACGCGCCAACAAAGAAAACACGTCACTTCGCTACCATGGGGAAAGAAAAAAAAATTTTTTTTGACCTCTTGAACCAGTCCCATAACCCTGAAATATTAAAAAAAAACATACACAACACTCTTTAACACTCACCACTCCATAATGGGAACAAAAAGAACTCGGAATTCGTGTAATGCACGGCAGTGTTACATGCACGATTATCTCGGGATGCACTCAACATTACACAAGCAAAAGTCACACTGAGTGCGCCCACTGCTTCTAGGCGGACTCCCTGGGAAAAATGCTGAGTCCAATAAAATCCTTCCCACTCCCCCCCCTAGCATAGTTAACAGATAGATATTTCTCATTTTTTCCTCACTTATTAACTGAAAACTAACATTTTATTTTAAAAATTTTTCCACAATCCCACAAAGGCTTTGTCGTTCGAAAACTATCACTAAGCCATAAACCCTTTATTTTCTAACTGGTCACCTATCTCTTCATTGGCGTTCCCAGGCATAAAAAATTTTTTGTATACCCCTTTTTTAACCGCTCGCCACCAAAACCTGTAATGGGGACATTTCCCCATTATTTATTTTTGTAAAATAAACGTGTAACTCGAGCGGTCAAGGCCCAAAACTAATACACATAGCCCCCTCTCTCTCTCTCTCTCTCTCTCTAAGCGATCAACGACTCGCGACCTCTCTCTCTCTCTCCAAGCAATCTCTCTCTCTCTCTTCACCTCTTTCTCTCCACTCTAACAGGTAATGAAAATGAGAGAGTTGCATCATAAGAAAATACATTTATTAACAATGAATAAATAATGAATTAATCAAGTCTTACAGACTACCTCAATTCAATTAAAACCCCAACAAATGTCT
>NC_061091.1:17967509-17992381 GCF_015104395.2 Macrobrachium nipponense | reverse complement strand
TATTGCCTAAAGTTTCACTCGCCGGCAGCTTAAGTTTTAAAAATTTGTGGTAATGCTAGTTTGTGTAGGTTAACTGGCCCTGCCCAATTTCAAGGTAAAGAAGAAACAACACAGCTAAGAGTCATCAATTGTTTTCTGCCCTTACATCCATATGAGAGGAGGAGGGAGGCCTTTGATTCATAATGACTTGGAAAGTATCGGTTCACTTAAGGTAGATTCTTGGGTGAGCCCTGTGCCTACGAGACATTTGTTTGGCAGCCTCTGAATGGCTGGTATTAGGAGGTAGGCCGCTCGCTCAGTGCCTCATTATTTTTATTTGTAGCTTAGAAAGCTAGCAATATGTTTATATTTCTTCATTTAAAGCTAGCAACATGTTTATATTTCATTCATTTAAAGCTAGCAATAATGTTTATATTTCTTCATTTAAAGCTAGCAATATGTTTATATTTCTTCATTTAAAGCTGGCAAATGTTTATATTTCTCATTTATCTCACATTTGCAAAAGGTAGGAAAGTTTTTGTCATACCATAGGATTCGGTATTAATTGTACAAATAAACCATCTTTTCTAGAAATCAATAAGATAAAAGGCAAAGGAATCACAATGAGTAAAAGTAAAAGAGAGAAGCATTTAATTCTGTATACCTGTTTTTACTTGGCTTCAGATTTTGCATAATTATGCAATCAAGATAAAATAAAACTTGTGTTTTTATACAATAAATTCACCCTGAATACGTTGATGCTTTAAGGTTTTGGATGAGTGTGATATGTGATGAGAAAATGAGGAATATGTCTTATTACTTTGCATCCGTACTTGATTCAGCCTGAAAAGAAAATTTTACTTGGTTCTTTGTTGTTTATTACTTCACTGAGCTTTTGATATCATATCGCTCAAAAAAGTCTGATATCTCTTTCGTTTGAAAATATATTCATATAAGAATGAAAATATATTCATATAAGAACATCAGAAACAATATGCTGAAACAACCTGATTAAAGCTTAGGCTGAGTTGAATAGTGCGAAGCCTGTCCATGAATTTGATTTCTTTGCTGGACTGAATTTCCCGCAGCCCACCTAGATCTGAGCTAACAATACCAGATGCATCCCTCTGATTATTATTATTTTTTCTTATCAGATATGTCCAGACATACTCACATACGTATATGACATTGGGTGGAAAATGTTCTCAACAGTCATAATGGGAATTCCGCGTATTTATTGACAGAAAATGTAATGACATAACGCAATAAATGTTGTTGAAACTGTAACTTCTTATATCGCTAATTGGCAACTCAAAGCTCTCGCTGAGATGACCAACACAACAGTGTCTTGCAGATCACTGTCTCTTGGCAATACTGTCAAACTTCAATCATTTACAGATGCAACATAACAAGACATTCTTCATTTCCCTTCAATATCACACACATCTAAAATCTGAAAGCACCAGTGCATTCAGTGATTTTATTATATATACCAAATTTGTAACTAATTTGTATTTTTCATAACTAACAAACCTGAGGTCTTAACATTAGGATTTACTAGCGCCAAGCTGGAAACCGGTAGAATTAAAATTACACTTGTGAGATCCAGGGACTAATGGCATCTATACCAGGTCACGGGCATGTATACCCAGAATGCCCACGGCTACCTGTGACCCATCAGTTATATTTCTAACCCAGTTTAGACTGCTAGAGGTGGTTCGAGGTGGGCCTTTAACTGTTAAGACCTCAGTTTGTTAGTTATGAAAATACAAATTAGTTACAAATTTGGTATTTGTTCATACACGAAACAAACCTTCGGTCCTTAACATTAGGATAGACTTACTATTGGAGGGAGGTAAGTCTCTACAAACTGACTGGAAGTTTGCCACCTTATCCATTTCCGAATATATAGGGAAATTCTAGAGAATGGACAATGAACCTAGGACCAAAGATATAAGCGGATCTATTGGTTTCCTCCCACTGGGTGTAGATACCATCCTACTGTTTACTCTTGTCCCTTGCGACTGGATCGACCTTCACCCCTCTTTCCTTATTATCCAGAGGGGTGTGTTGCTACTGAAAAGTATATCATCAGCTAAGATAGCTTCACAGTATGGCTGACCATCTCACCTGCATCTAGTCCGTTCCAGCACATGACGGTACTCTCCTTCATATTGCCCGTAGTTAAAGGAGTAGGAAGAAAGTAGTAAAGAAAAAAGACCAGTCATCCCATTCATTCTACTTTCATACCTTCATCTTAGACTAGACGCAAACTGACCCGCCAGGGGCACTGGATGAACTATATCACTTGTTGGGCCGCCACCACTGGACCCAAGGAAAAGGTGTCCAAGGATCTATGGGCACATCTTTCAAATAAAATGAGGTGAAAGTTGTTTGGCGCTTCCACACGCCAGCTTTCAGAAATTTTATCCACAGACATGTTCTTCTTAAATGCTAGGGAAGCACTCACACCCCTGATGTCATGAGCTCTAGCTCCCACCTGGCTATCTGACCCTCTGTCTTCTGCAGTATAAGCATTTCTGATTGTCTCCCTTAGCCAAAATGATATTGTATTCTTGGACACTTCCTTCTTGTTCCGTCCTGTACTTACGAACAACCTCTGGCACCCCGGCCTGAGGTGCCTTGTTCTCTTTAAGTACTCCCTTAGTGCCCTGACGGGGCACAGGAGCATTTCAGCTTTGTCGTTGTCTACAAAGTCTGCCAAGGAAGGTATGGTAAAGGAGTCGAATCTGCCGTCTACTATTGTTGGATTTTGGGTCTTTGCCACGAATTCTGGGACAAACTCACACACCATTGATCTCCAACCTCTCGAGTGCTTTATGAGATATGAGAGGCCATGTAGCTCCCCCACCTTTTGGTTGAAGCCAGGGCCAATAAGAAGACTGTCTTCAGGGTCAGGCTCCTATCCGTGGACTGCCTTAGTGGTTCGTAAGGGGGTTTTGTCAGACTACTCAGTACCTTGGTCAGATCCCAATCTGGGGTTTTTTTAGCTCCTTTGGTGGGCATGACTGTTCAAAGCTCCTCATCAGCATGGCCCAACTCCCATGAAGACGATATGTCCACTCCTTTCATTCGTAAGACTGAGGCTAGAGCAGCCCTGTACCCCTTCACTGCAGATACAGACATATGTTTTTCTGTTCTGAGATATATCAGAAAGTCCGCTAACTGCTGAATAGTGGTACCGAGTGGAGACACGTTCCCCCTATGACGACAATCACAGTATGCTGACCACTTCCCTTGGTATACTGTCGCAGATGATTTTCTGATACCTGCCATCTGAGTTGCTGCTTTCTGCGAAAACCCTCGCTCTCGGAGGAGATACTTGACAGTCTCCACCCGTGAAGCGATAGGGATTCTTCCCGACTGGTGGTACCTCTCCACGTGAGGCTGACACAGAAGGTTGCTCCATGGAGGTAAACTCTCTTGGCACATCTACTAGGAGTTCCAGTAGGTCTGGAAACCACTCTGCTTCGGCCATAACGGGGCTACCAGGGTCATCTTGAGGTTCTGAGACCGCATTACCCTGTTCAGAACCTGACGGATTAGACAAAATGGAGGAAATGCGTACACGTCCAGATTGTCCCAGGGGTGTTGTAGCGCATCTTCTGCTGCTGCCTCTGCGTCCGGGACTACTGAACAATACACTTCCAACTTTTTGTTGTACCTGGTTGCGAATAGGTCTATGATCGGTCCTTCCCACAACATGAGCATCCTGTCCACTACCTGTTGGTGTAGGGACCACTCCGTTCCCAGAATCTGATCCCTGCGGCTCAACTTGTCGGCCACTATCTTTTTCTTTTTCCCGGAATATACCTGGCCTTGATGTCTACCAGGTTCTCTATAGCCCACTGGTGAAGTTGAACTGTCATCACATGTAACTGCGAGAAACTAGGCCTCCTTGCTTGTTTATATAAGCTACTACTGTGGTGTTGTCTGACATCAATACCACCGAGTGTCCCTTTACTCTCTCCCTGAATTCTTGTAGAGCCAGGAAAGCTGCTTTCAACAGCAGCTTTATATGGAGTTCTCTGTCCTTGCAACTCCATTTTGCTGACACCATCAACTCCTCCATATGGGCTCCCCAGCCTTCTAGTGATGCATCCGAGAACAGCAAGAGGTCTGGGGAGGATTGTTGAAGGGGGACACCCACTGTCAGATTGTCGTCGTCCACCCACCACAGCAAGCCTTTCCTCACTTCTGCCGACAAGGGAATTTGCTCGTACGGGTGATCTACTGTTGGTGACCAAACTCCTTCATCCTCCATTTGTAGGACCGAAGGTGTAGCCTTCCTGTGGTACTAGCTTCTCCAGGGAGGTTAGGATTCCCAGCACCACCTGCCACTGTCTTGCTGGCTGTGTCGCTTTCCCCAGAAAGGCATTCACCAACTTGTTTGCATTTCTGTACTCTTTGGTCTGTCGGGAATACTTTGGCTTGTGTTGTGTCTATCACCATTCCCAGATATTCCAAACGTTGACTTGGATCCAGCTGCGACTTCTGCTGATTCACCACAATACCTAGGCTGTGACAAAGCTGCAGGAGGGTCGCCCTGTCCCTGAGTAATTTCTCCCATGGACTTTGCTATCACCAGCCAATCGTCCAGATATCTTATCAGCCTGATCCCTGAGCGTGCGCCCATGCCGACACGAGGGTGAACACTCTTGTAAAAACTTGAGGAGACGTTGTCAATCCGAAGCACAGGACTTGAACTCGAAAGCTTTCCCTGCAAGACTGAAGCGGAGAAATTCCTTGAAGACCGATGGACTGGTATCTGAAAGTATGCGTCCTTTAGATCGACTGTCAGCATAAAGTCTCCGATTCTGACTGCTTGTAGAACCGTTTTCGGAGTTTCCATCTTGAAACTGGTTTTCCTTATAAACAGATTCAGCGTTGACAGGTCTATTACTGTCCTCCACTCCCCGTTGGATTTGGGTACCAGGAAAATCCTGCTGTAGAAGCCTTTTGTCGGACTGCATACTTGTTGCACAGCTCCTTTTTCCATCATCTTCTTCACTTCGTCCTGCGAATAGTGGCCTTCTGAGATCTGTGGGCATAAGTGACGTGGGTAATGGTTGATCTGTCAGGGGCGGGGTTACCCCGAACGGAATCAAAATACCCGATCCTGAGAACATCCACCACCCACTGCTCTGCCCCTAGTTCCTGCCACTTCCAGTGATTTGCCAGGCAACCCCCCACTGGTGTGGCCGAGTGATGGGAGGCGCCCATCCTATCTTCTTGAGCCTCTACCCCTTCCCCTATTGCCCCTTCCTCTGTTTTTGTTTCTATTGTGAAAGGGCCGATGAGTTATCCTCTTTGGGGAAGAGGGTCTTGTGACTCTATTAGGGATGCTATGTCTCACTGGTTCTTTCGAGACATCTGCTGTTGTCTTCCCTCCAAAGGAATAGTTTGACTGTTAGAGGTTTTCCTAACTGCCTGTTGCACCAACCTATCGTTAGTGTCCATCCTTCTTCTATCTATCGCTCCTTCCAGTATGACCTCTGGCAACAGTAGTTGCGATTCCAAGATATCCCCATTCCTCATTGCTAACAGGGAATCCAAATCCACATTGCGGCTTAGTCTAGCCAATGCTGCATCTCTCCTCATTAGCAGGATATTTGCCCAAACATTGGCACTTACGTTGTCAGGTACGCAATCGCTTTGGACCCTGACTGTAGTAATCTAATGAACAATGGTTCATCTACTACTTTCCTTGTTGCTTCCGAGGATGCAATTTTCGCCACTGCTGTTGACCAAAGGTCTAACCAGGACGCAGCCTGAAAGACAGAAGAAGCTGTTGCTTCTAACGTGGCAGCCTCTTGGTACGTCATCGAAGGGCACTCCATTTTAACCTGATCCAAGGTTAATCCAGGCCTTAACCTTACAACATTAGGGTTCATTTGTCTAGACAGCAAGGGACCTTCGGTGTCGTATAATATTTCCTTTGCTTTATCATTGGAGGGGGAATAAATTTAAATGATCTATTAGATCTTAAGGAATTATCCCTCCCTGCAATCTTTGCGTTTACGTGTTGCAAGACCGATTCCGCATGACTCGAGCAAGGCAATTCATACGACACCTTGGTATCCCTCTTTGTAGTCCAAACGCCATGTCAATTCCAGGAGGAAGCATACTGGCCGGTGTTTCTGTCTTCTCCGAAAGGCTATTGAATTGACGAATCAAATCAATAACCTCTGCATACGAGGCCAGAAAAAAACTCTTGGTTTTCTCCTTCCTCCGGCTCTAGTGTACCACTCTCCGTCACGAGAGATGTTTGTCTCGCCTCTATCTTCTGACAGACGGCCCGGAATTCCACGGCCGCCTGCCCCTACGGCCGCGGCCTCTTTGATCTTTGCTGGCCGCTGTTGGCTCGATCCCAGATAGTCAGCAGGGGAACGAGAACGTCTCACTCTTTCTCTGCTCACGGATCTAGAGCGAGAATCTCGTCTAGATCTCCAAGATGAAGGCTCCCTTAAGACAGAGGTAAGTTCGTCTTTATTAGCATTGGCATCGTTTTCGAGCGTCGGCGAGCCAGGCCTCGGCCTTCTATCCAGACGGACACTGCCTTCCACGAACGTATCCGCCAGAGGTTGGCCAACCCTCTATTTTTTGTACTTTTAATAGGAGCCTTATCGTCCTTCGTACGTATTTTGAACGGCCTTACGGGCGAAAACTGGGATCTGCATTCCATCCTCTGCTGCACCTTTCGCCGCCAACGTCGATTTTACCAGAGGTATCGCAGTTTTTGCGATCCGAACTGGCAACTCCGCCTCGGCCGCTAGCTCGCCGGCCGTCACCTCTCGCTTGTTCGGACTCTTGCGAACGGCTTCGTCTGGCAACCTTGTGCTTAATAGCCATTGATTTCCGACCTTCTTGCTGACTTGGAAATGACAGTCTTCGTCCGAAGGAGAGGAAGAATTGATTCTTCTCCTCTTGGCCGAGGATCCGCTAGGAACTCCCGAATCCTCCTCCAACGCTTGACTGGCGCTCGCCGTGACGTTATCGGACTTAGCGATGACGCCGAACTAGAGGAAGAAGACGAAGAAGGCGAATCACACTTTTTCTTTTTGTCTCTCTTATTCATTCTCTCCTCTATATCCTGTAACTTCTGCATTACAGTTTGCATTGACGGATCAGAAGGCGTATTAGCGTCTGGGTGCAGCGAAAAAGGCCGAGAATCGGTCTGTGACGTCATCACGCCTGCCATCTCAGAGTGTGACGTATGTTGTGACGTCATCGTTCTCGTAGGTTCTCGTAGGGAGAGACTGAGAGGTTTCTGCTGTAACCGCACGTTTGCTGCCAAATTACCTCCCACGTTCTGCATCGCTGTAAATACTGAGTGGGATGGAGAAGCAGCGGCATTAATTCCATAAATTGCAAGCCCGGGGGATGAGGAACTTCAGCGCATGCCGGCCCCTGCTGGAACCGTGACGTCATATAATGCGCAAGCAGACCATCCAAGGTTGGTACGCCTGGTAGGCCTAGCGCTGACCACGTACCATCTAACCTATGCGCTTGCGTAGCAGGAGCCTGGAACAAAGATGGCGGATCTCCCCCTCTACTTGCTGGGAACAAAGGAGAGTGCAAATTATTCATAAAATTACCCAAGGCCCCTCCTGACGTTTCCGATACAGAACCGCTAGGAGAAACCGAAGGGGTATGAGACAATTCAAAAGCAGGTGGAGAAACATATGGAGCAGCCTGGTTTATTACCGATACAAAAGAAGCCGGTAAGGTTTGGTCATCCAAAGATGGCGTCACCCCCTTTCTTTTGTATTGGCTTTTCCCATAGAACTTCTTCCACTGTTCCACCGACCAACCGCGACAAACAGAACACGGATTAGTAACCGTACATTAACGTGTTTTCCCTGCACCTACTACACGTTGGATGAGGATCCGTCGACACCGAGTTAGGAACCTAGAACAAGGGAAGCCACTGACTCCTGGGCATTTCCTTTGTCTCTTCGAAGCGGTAGACGATCCCGATGTTGAGGCAAAATTCTCCATCATACCACGTATACACTCTTACCACACACTGATCACACTTGGAGAAAGAAAAGGAATGAAAAATAAAAAATGAAATGGATAAAGAACGGGCAAACTGAAAAACCGGCTTTAAATGAGATAGACAGTAACACGTCTTATCTTAAAGGCGGTAGGAAAATAACTGATGGGTCACAGGTAGCCGTGGGCATTCTGGGTATACATGCCCCGTGACCTGGTATAGATGCCATTAGTCCCTGGATCTCACAAGTGTAATTTTAATTCTACCGGTTTCCAGCTTGGCGCTAGTAAATCCTAATGTTAAGACCTCAGGTTTGTTTCGTGTATGAACAAACATAAGTTTTACTTCCTCTTGATTGCATGAATGATGCAAATTTCGATGATAAGTAAAAACAGGTATAAAGAATTAAATGTCTCTCTCTTCATTTTACTCGGAATTCCTTTGTGTTTTATCTTATTGATTTAAGGAAAAGATGATTTAGTTGTACTATTAATAACAAATCCTATCCTGTGCAAAGCATGAGATACATGAAGAAATATAAAATATTGCAAGTTTTCTAAGCTATAGACAAAAAATATGAGACATTGAGCGAGCTACCTACCTCCCGGTACAAGCCAATCAGAGGCCACCAACTAAAGTCTCACAGACACAGGGCTCACTGAGGAATCTATCTTAAGTGAGCCGACTACAGCAATGATACAATGCTTGTTGTTCCTTCCTGGTAAGAGAGCTATTGCAGGAAGATATTGCCTCTGGTCAGCACTCATCTTGACCATATAGGGTATGCCGAAGTAGCCCTGACACACCTCTTGCATTAGTGGTAGCTTGTAACATGGGATACGACCACTTGCTACCAAGCATACATATACACATAATTGGCCCTGCTCAGGGCGCAGTACCAACAAACCAATTGACCAAACATAACTACATCAAGTATCAAATTAACACCCAACCATAAAACCACCAAGACTGGTAGGTACTCCACGTACCTTAAACTCGACACTTTTGTTCAAGGCGATAGTGACAAGAAGGTTACAACACTTCCTGTGATTCATCCCCAACACCATACCAGCCACTCATAACAGACCCTAGGAACTGGAATCTTCGTATGTAATTTCTATACCATGAGGATAATGGGTAATGAATATCAACTTACACTTCCAATAAGTTGCTTATAAAATAGAGGGTAAGGATAAACTATGTCTGAAAGGCTAACGAAGTTTTAATTGTTCTTACTTCATGAGCTTTGGCTTTGATGGAAGAGGGCATCAACTTTTCTCTGTTCTATGGAGGTATTACACCTCAAGGCTCTTACTGGGCAATACTACATTGGTGGCTCATACAGGGCACAAGTTTTGCCTAGCTTTTTAGCCAAACAGAATGATGAAACATTCAAGAATTACTTTTAAGGCAATTATTATCAACAGCTTGCAAGTGCCTATGCCTGAAAACACCATCCGAAAATTTAATTTAAGGTAAAACTATTTACTGATGGCTTGCAAGTAATAGAAGGAGCTTGGTAACCAAAACATAATGCAAGTTTCAGTCTTAAGTTATGGCGCAACATTCGAGAATTACATTTAGGGAAGAAATACTATTGGTGGCTTGCAAAAGCCTAGGTATAAACAAAAAGATTTTAGCTAATGGATTTACTTTCAAGGCAAAATTCTGTTGATGATTCAACTTATTAACAAAACAAGAAAACACTCATCCTGAGATTTCATGAAGGTTACTACATTTATGCTTTCCATTCACACTACTGAAATCCATTAATATGATGGGAAAATAATGAATAAGCTGCTGCCAGCACTCGGTGTTTACACCGAGCCCCAGCAGGAACAGAATGAGGTTATCTGCTAAAGTCGTTCCTAATATTCCTGCTAGTGGGCAGAACTAGTCACCTACACAGACATTTGATTTGTTACTAGCAAATTTCAAATTCAAGCAAGCTGCCATACAAGTGGAACTAACAGCTATAATTACTTGGCAAGTTACTTATATAAAAAAACATAAGTAAGGCCTAACTAATTATTGTCCACCAGGTGAGATCAATAAAGAGTCTTAAGTACAGTAGTATTAAGATTAATTCACAATAAAAAGAGATATTATCATCATTCAGCAGATTAACCATGAATTGCTCAAATGTCTTTTTTCTTTGTAAAGACATCAGATCTTATTTACCCATGGAGGAAAGTCAATCCACTTATAAAAAATTCAACAAATTAATAAATATAAAATTTAACAAAATTGCATTAAATACTGTCTACAGTTACATATGATAAATTTCATAAGCTTAGCATACAACAAACTAAGAATATTCACAAACCATTATTAAGGGATTTACACATGACAAAGTTATCTCCATTTCTTTTGTTGTTCTATGCCCTATCTGCCTGAAATCCTACCAGATCATCCAACAACATAAAAACAGGAACCAATCTAACTCATTTCCAAAAATACACATATTGGTCAATCAACACTGGTCGAAATGCAAGCAAAGAAAATTTTCATAGTCCAAACGATGAAGCAAAGGCAATCACTACTGGATTATGGTAGGTTGAATACAACGTGTACAACTATTACAGTTTATCTTTATAGCTTGACTTGAATACACACCTCCTGTCAACCAAAGTATCCGGTCGCCCTTCAGAGTCTTCAGTTCAATGTAAGGCTTATTGTGAACTCTGTTTAGATCTTCGTGCAGACCATCTAATAAAAATGCAAGAAGTTCTTGGGAATCATGCTGCTGGAAACCCGTAAAATTACCGCTGTATTTCCCTATTGTCCACTGTTGAAAAAGAAATCCTTATTCAGTATCAAGTGACAGATTAACATAAAATTCAGTAACAAAATAATAAATCAATATATTGTAATACCTGAGATCAATGTACATAAGTTATCATATGATTTACATCAAGTATTTTATAAAATACATGAACTACTACTAGGAATTTTGACAAATCCATTTTCTGTGTACAGAGCAAACCAAGGGGTTAATCCTGTATTAACTGGTGTTATTAGATACAACTACACTTTCAATATCTACAAAAACTTACATATAATTGCTAACTAATTCACAATATTATATATAATATATTAACTAGGTAAAAACTAAAGCAAAAATAATTCATACACCAGAGACAAGCTACCTTCTTTGAAAAGCATTAATTTCATCTCAAAATCAATAGAATATTGGAGCTAATATCAAGACCAACAAAAGAATTAAAATTATGCAATACAGAGGCTATGGTGAATGGGCTGTTGAGAACTCTATGCAACAGTTACTCCAATCTTCATCCATCTGATGATTTCTAAGCATAGTGATAAATTAAGCAATAAGCTATTATTTTAGGAACTTATATCTAAACACTTGCTTCATAATTACCATTACCATTATAGGAAGTAATTAAATAATTGTGATACCCTTTCTGACCTAATTAGTACCTCCAAGATATGACTATGGATAGGTATTCAAAGGACAAATTTTAATTAATTTGTATTTTTCATAACCAACAAAACCTGAGGTCTTAACATTAGGACAAATAACTTTGCACCAGCTGGAACCGTTAGTTAAAAAATTGTGTACGCAAGGGACCACTGGCATCTGTACTTGGTTCACAAGTCATGTGGAGCCACCCACATACCCCTCTTAAACTTGTGACCCTGTTAGTTATTCTCCCAACCCAGGTTAGTTGTTAGAGGGGTGGTAGACCTCAGGGTTTGCTTAGTTATGAAAAAATACAAATGGATTAAAAATTTGTCATATGTTTCATATAGAAACAAGAAAAAAACCCTCGGTCTTAACATTAGGATAGACTTACTTTGGTGGGAGGTAAGTACTATTAACCAACTGGAAGTCTGCCACCTTTGATCAGTTTTCTGAATAACAGTAGTTCTATGAAACAACTGACCAGTATTTCAGAATCTAAGATATATATGAAACAATCACAGAGTCAGACTCTGGGTTTCTATACAATATAGATATTCTTATCTTCTAAGGAAGATAAGAAACATCTGTTCTACTAACAAACCAATGTATCCACTTATGTAGGTTCATCACATTCCTCTCCCCTTGCTAAAAAGAGAGGAAAGTCTTGCTACTGATAGGTATCTTACTCTGATGATAACTCTCACAGTTATGGATACTTCATCACCTGTATCTTGTCCGTTCCAGGTTATACTGGTACTCTCTTCTTAGTGCCCGAAGTAAAGGAGAAAGAAATTTGAAAAGGAAAGAGACCAGTTATCTCATCTATTTCACATTCACATCATCTTAGACAAAATACTGACTGACTTGCCAGGAGTGCTGGATGAGTTACACAATTTGTTGAGTAGCCACCAAAGGACCCAAGGGAAATGTGTCCAAGATCTCTGGGCAACATCCTTTATGTACAGGGAATTGAAAGTGGTTTTCGTAACAATGAACCATCTCTCAAAATTCAATGAACAGATGCCTTCTTAAATTGCCCAATATGAGTTAATTCCTCTAAACGTCTCGGGTTCTTGCCTTCCCGCCATCATCATACAACTCTCATTTCTGTTGAATAGGACCCTTTAGCACTTCTTTCCTGATTCAGCCTGTCCCAATGAAAAGTCTTCGTCAACCAACATGTCAAAAAGCACAAGGTTCTGACAGAACCTCCCCATTAAGTGTCCAAGGAACGTGGGTAAAAATTTCTCATGTAGAATGTGAAAATGGTTTGATAGTCGTGAACCAAACATTCGGATCATTTTAAAATATATTCTTAATAGCCAGAAAGGAACATATTCCTCAGATGACATTCCCATTCTGCATGACCCAAATTGGTACAGACTTGACAACAAGGCGTAGGCTTGCCTAATCACCTCAAATAATAAAATACATGGATATTTCTGACCACTCTTCCTTCGTTTGGCTTGTGTTCACCTAACGTCTACCATATTTGCGTTCCAGGTGATGGAGTCCTTTAGATAACCATGGAGTACTTTGACATGTCAAGCCGACACTCCTGAAGGTCGCTACACAACCCTGTAATGAACGTGAAAAAAACAGACATATCTCATGACCTGCGAGATATTGGCTCACTACCCTGATTTCTGGGGCAATTTGAAACTCTCTTGTCCCCCAACTACTCTTGAATGTACGTCTAAAGCCTGACCCGAGTACTCCCACTCTACCAAGGGCAGAGGGAAAACAGTTTCCCAAGTCAGTTTCCTGTAACATGACTTGATGTATGGGCTTGGTAGTACCCCAGTGAGTCTATTCCGGTTACAGAGTATGTTCCACGTAGTAGATCAGAGTTTCTTATGTGAACAAGCAGTTCAAAGCTCTTGAGCCATCTGAATCCACATTCCAGACGACCTAATCACCAGTCAAATGTGTATCTCCATGCAGGCAACTACAGAGAGACTTTCCTATGTTCTGACGACAGATCCACAAGATCTTTGTCTACTGACAGAAAGCCTTGAATGGACAAACACCTCCTTTATAAAAGCAGTCACAGCAGAAGGCTCATTTTGTATATGTAGGACAAAGAACTCTGAAGTCGTCTTACATACGAGTTGATGCTCTGCCCATAAAATTTTAGAACTGTTAGTTTGAAAAATGATACTGGACAAAATCGAGACCTGAGATATTAATTCTACCTATTGGTGGTACCTCTTACTCCACAGGAACCTGGTAGAGAAGGTTGTGCTAAGATGAATCTATCAGTCACTAATCTTGGGTCCTCCTCAAATACTGAACCTATTCCTCTGTTCATGATATGATGGAACAGGTAGAAGGAGGGCCTGTGTAACCTCCAGGTTGTTCCCAGTATACCAAATGGAATCCTCGCCCCTCCTTGAAGAGCGAGAACCCTGTAGTAGACAGGTCTTACATAGGTCTTCAAGTATACGGATGATATATGAAAACCCAAAGGAATGTCTTATAATAATATATTCTACTCAGACATGTCCTAATTAACCTGCTGTCCAAGGAATTACCCTGTTAAACAGGGGCAGGGGGTCACTCTGCCAAAGGAATGTTACTTTCCAACTGCGAAACATCCTATGCGGTGATCTGTTACAATGTACCAACATATGTTCAATATGTTACTGTCCAAAAGAGAAACCCTATGCTGCCAGAAACCACCATGGTGCTATTCTTGAGCAACATAGCTCAGAATTGACAACCTAAACTTAAGCCAATCTCAAACTCTTGAAGAATGGGAAATTCCCAACCTTCCTTTTCCAGAACTCATGAAGTTTAGTGACCTGCCTCAGTAAACTGAAGCTCGAACCCATTAGCTAGACTAGGTTCAGGACTTCACGTCTTCAATACTTAGAAACTAGGTTCAGGATGGAAGAGACCCATTCAAAGGTGCTAGGTTAGCCAAGCACCCAACCACTTTCACTAGGTTAAGTAGGTATGGTCAAGTTTGAAACTGGCTAACTTAGTTTAAGTTGGCAAGACCAGGTTCAAACTGGCTTGGCTAGGTTAGACTAGGCTAATTCCTCTGCCACTTAGGCTAGGCTAAGTTGATAATGGTAGAATTACACTAACTAGTCTAGGGTAGGATAGACTAGCCTATTCTAAAAACTCAACCACTTAGTTTAGGGTAAAGTGGTCAAAGAAAGTTCGAACTAGATAGGCTAGGCTAAAAACCACAACCACCTGCTAGGCTGAGGTAAAAGTGTTCCAAATAGGTAGCCTAGGTTCTCGTCTATGCTCGGCTAAGCTAAGAACTTTACTAATCAGACCAAGCTAAGATAGCAAGGACATGCTAAGTTGTCAACCCATTGTTAGGCTAAGTTGATACATGCATGTCAGAAACTAGTTAACCCAGGCATTAGGCTAGGCTAACTACGAACTATACCACTCTGACTAAACTAAGATAGTAAATGCAGGGTTCAAAAGCTATGACCTCAACCATTTGCTAGGCTAAGTTGGTACATGTATGCTTGAACTAGGGTACATGTATGCCCAAACTAGTTAGTTCGGTCAGGCTAGGCTAAGAACTACCACTCAGATTAAACTAAGATAGTAGAGGCAGATTCGGGCTAGCTGGGGTAGGCTACAAAATTAACCACTTGTTAGGCTAAAAGGTATGACTCGATTAGCTGGGCTATAGAATCCTAGGTTACAAGTACACTACTTAGGCTTGACTACCTAAAAATGGTGAAAGAAAGAAGTTCCACCTCCTTTTGACTGAAGTTTTCTTCATGGTCTATACAGTAGGGCCTCGACAATCGCGGGGGATAGGGCCCAGAACCCCCCAGTCCCCCGATAAGTAATACCCGTGTGCTATCCTGGTACCCCCCTAAAAAATGTTTTAAACTGCCCATACTTTAATAATTAACCCACCCAAGACCACTATTTCAATGTTTATAACTGCCTACTTTAGTTCAAGCACCAAATAGTCTTCAACTATCACCTTAAACTAAATTCAAGACAAAGTTGTTCTTTCCTATTTTCAATTTCCCATTCATCAGATCAGCAAACAAAAGTATATTAACCTAATTCAATTCCTTTCTAGTTTTCATGATTTGGCTGCTGCACCAAACTAAAAGTACATAGTATATCTATTCTGTGAATGAACATATTTATGATAAAAAAACATGATTAAATGTAAAGATTACAGCACCCAACTATAATATTAATGTATAAACAAAATACAGCAATAAAAATCTAGTTTTGTCTTTTGTTTACGTTTAGAATCAGCTGATGGACGTTTATTACTGAAGAATAGTTAGGAAAACAATTTACGTAGTTGCTAAAAAGAAACGAATTTATTAATGGAAATTATTATTATTTTTAACTTTGTACATAATAGTTTATGATATTAGATACAGTAATTCATATTTCAGTGAGAGAGAGAGAGAGAGAGAGAGAGAGAGAGAGAGAGAGAGAGAGAGAGAGAGGAGAGAGGAGAGAGAGAGAGGAGAGAGAGAGAGAGAGAGAGCAGATTGGGATGAGAGTAATGTTGAATAGCTTGAGAGAGCAGCTTAGGACGAGCGTACTGTTACTAGCTTAGCTCGAGAATAACAATGAAATTTGTATTTTAAATATTTTTATGGTGTATAAGAAATGAAACATAGATAGTGATAAGATATTCTCTTGTAAAACTGTTATAATGTGATAATCATTGAGTCAACTATAAAAGTTGTATTGAAGCAGTTTTGTAAATCACAGAAAGAAATAAAAGACCATTTTGTTCTTTTATTACGATAATAATAGATCAGTATATAGTTTTTTTCTGTAATAATAGATCAGTATTATAGTTTTTCTGTAAGGAGAGAGAGAGAGAGGAGAGAGAGAGAGAGAGAGAGGAGAGAGAGAGAGAGGAGAGAGAGAGAGAGAGAGAGAAGAGAGAGAGAGAGAGAGAGAGAGATTTTGCTATTTACATCATAGTATTTGAAAATTTGTAATGAGTGTATCCTAAAAAATGCATTTAGTCATGAAAAGAAGAAGAAAACAACAGGTAATTAGTGAATCTTGCTCTATGATAAAATTCGCGATTTCGTTCATTTTCCGGGATAAACGTAGTATTTGGGTCCACAAAAAAAGTAAGTAAAGTGATTTATGACAGAATTTAGAGGATACTTATGTAAAAATACATCGGTATAACCACTATCACATTGTGTAAAGATAGTATGCACGAACGAGATTAGGTCTGGTGACGTCACGGTGGTCATACATATTTTTCATGGATGAATATACATTTATGATAAAAAAATAGTTACTGTACTGCTTAGAGTACCAGACTGTAATATTAATGTAATCACATCAAAATAAAGTAATCATTGCATGCTGAAACATGTAGTGTTATTTTTGTCTTTTGAAAAATGCATTCCCCAAGGAATTATTCCTTGAAGAAGCTTTTTATTATGAAGATATGCCAATAATATATAAGATGCATTTTATTATGAATATAAGACAATAATATAAGGAAGGTAAAATGGTTTATTAAGTTTACGCTTTGTCGCCGATCGCAAACAACAATACGATAATCTATGACAATTATCGTTTGCATGACTGCAGTGTTCAGAGAGGTGATTACGTTATACCAAAACAATACTGAAGTTCGAATTGAAAATTAATGTTTTCCTAAATGTTATTACTACTGTAATTACACTATACTACTATTAACATTTTCTAAAAGGTTAAGAATGACAAAGGTGCTGTTAAGTGTAACTCAATGTTTACATTTCTGCTGGCCGCTAAACTACACGTTGATGTCAATG
This sequence comes from Macrobrachium nipponense, assembly GCF_015104395.2. NCBI lineage: Eukaryota > Metazoa > Arthropoda > Malacostraca > Decapoda > Palaemonidae > Macrobrachium > Macrobrachium nipponense. The sequence continues at coordinate 17,975,178 of NC_061091.1, read as the reverse complement.
ATGTGGATTATTCCATGAATAGGCTATATATTATGAAGATATGCCAATGATATATAAGGTGAGAATGGTTTTATTACCTTAATTGTCAGTTAATATCATAATGTGAATCTGTTCATGCATTTGTTGGTTATCGGAACCAGACGAGGCTTAGCCTACCACAGATTCATACCAGCGATATAGACTGAGAAGTGGTCCAAGGAAAAACCTGTGATTAACTGAATCGTGATTGCTGATCCGCGACTAAGCGAGGCCCCACTGTACTCCAGTACCTCACTCAATGAAAAAGGTCTGAATCTTAGTTTATGGATACCTGTAGACACATATTCTACTCCCAACAAAAACTTTCTTGTGCGTTTCAGAAACTGAAACGTGTTTCATGAGTTTATCGTGAGAGGAATGGTTCTCCAGTAATTCACTGTAAAGGAACCAATCTATCGACTAAATATAACTACTTGTCTAAGAGTAGAAAGTGGTTTGGTCAATATTCTTATAGGAAACGAATCAGATTGTAAAAAAAACAAAAAAACGATCAAAATAAGGGAATTCTTCTTACCTGTAAAGCTTTGAAGTCTTGGGCCAACCCAAAGTCTGTTAATTCCCACAATGTGACTATATGATTACTGGATGAATCCATTAACTGGGTTATGATGGGCACAAACGTTGGTAGACAGCAGGTGATTGTGGCTGACGCACCTTCATTGCTCTTTAAACGTAAATGAGAATGTGGCACATCTCATTAACTATGTGGGGCCTTACGGATATCACGCATTGCATGAATCATAAAAAAAAAACTATAGGCTAGATACTACAACCGTTCTCGTTCTCATAGTAACCAGTCACCATAGTTCTTACGAATGCTTTCTATGCAGTCACGTTTTCACAGTCACCTCCTACGACCGTCATAGTCCTCATGGCCGTCATAGTCCTCACAGCTGTCATAGTTATACTCATTATAATTCTCATGGCCTTCACATTTGTTCTCATGGACATCATAGCTCTCATGGTCGTCAGAGTTCTTACAGTCGTTATAGTTCTCATTGACTGTCATAGTTCTTACAGCCATCCTGGGTTCTTACGTCCATCATAGCTCTATGGCCGTCATGGTTCTCACAACCTAGGATATCACTGGACCGTTGACAACCTAAACGTCAACGTCTAGAGTAGACTGAGCTAATAACTAGTTTGAGCTTTTTCTTTTTTGGAGGGATGTGACAGTCCCCAGACTTGAAGACGAAGAAGAAATAATTCTTCTTTACTTATCTGTTAGAATACCCCTTATTCCAAAATTTAACTGGAGCAAGGCAACGGCACTGCCGCGGCTTATCCTACGAGAAAAATCAAGATCACGACAACAATTCACGCCTTCCGTCTCGCGTCTTTTCAATTTCCCTTCAAAACTTCAAATTTCTCCATAAGTGCCTGGTCCTGAAACAAAAGCGTAGTTATATTGTTGTTACCGAAGATGAGAGGCTGGCAGCAGTAGGCTGTCATGACGTCATGACTGCCACCATTTTGATAGCGGTTTTGGCTACGATGTCATCACGCTGGATGGAAAGCGTGGAGGTTGTTGATGGTACTCTTGAGGCCATGACAAAGAGACCCAAAATGCTGTGGCATTGTTACTTTTTACAAAGATGTGACAGTCCTGGCTCAAAGATGAAGAAATTCTCCTCCTCTCTTGGCACACGGATCAGTCATGAAGTCCCTGATTCGAGCATTCCAAGCTTCCATCAGTACTTGTTTGACATTCATAACTACTTCTTGTGCTTTCTTACAATAGGGATGTGACAGTCCTGGCTCGAAGATGGAGAAGAAATTATTCTCTCCTCTTGGCATGAGGATCAGCCACGAAATCCCTACTCTCCAACGATTGATTGGAGAGTGCACTAGCGTCAATGTCACTGAAGCTTATTGAAGTCTAAGCGGAAGGAGACGGCTTGCATTTTTTTCTTTTTTCCACTAGTATGTTTGTTATTTTCCTAACGCTTGCAATTTCTATTAAAAACATGTGTCACCAAAATCAGAAAGCGTAGTGCACAGTACTCTTGTAAATGAAGAAGCAAAATTGGAAGCACGTCTCTGTGCAAGCAGCAGCTGTGACGTCATGGTGGGTGCCATGTTTATGACGTCACTGAGCATCCTGAATGTGACGTCAACACTTGACAGGAAGCGCAAGGTTGCTGTTGTTATTCCTGTTCCTGTAGGCATAGCAGAATCTTGACTCAAAAGGGTGAGGTGGTGTAGTATCTGCTTCTCTACAGATGTCGAGTATTCGACTGCCATTCAGTGCAGATCAGGGTAGAAAGGAGATCCATAGCGAGGGACCTGGAAGGAAGCGCAATGTCATATAGCAAACCAACTGCCCTTCTAGGGTTGGTACTCCTGATAAGCCTAACGCCAATGGGCAGACCCCCAACAACTCTGCCTCCATATCTGGAACGAAAACAAGATGGCAATGCACAACCCCAACCCCTCCCCACAGGAGAAGGAGCACAATTAATCAAAATTACCTTCCAAAGCACCTCCTGATACATCCAAGCTATGAATCCATAGGCAAGCCATATGGTATATGTGAAATATCAAAAAGTACGGTGGAGAAGTATCTGAATCTGAACAGTTTTCTGCGCCTTCGACATACTACAAGTTGGATGCGGCTCTGTGTATTCTGACATTAAAAGAGTCGAAGATATCGGGCGTTTATCTGCTTCCTGTGACATCCAGGAAATCTTCTCGAAGCATGAAAAGGCTCCATGTTCGTATTATCGCCCAGAAATTCCGCATGCAACAAATTCAAAACAAACGGGGGGCAAACTAAACCGGCTTTAAAAGGATGGAAGCAAAGCACGTACTCTCTTAAAGGCGGTAGAAAACCAACAGGGCCACAAGGTAGAGGGGTATGAGGGTAGCTTCACATGACTCGTGACCAAGCACAGATGCTAATAGTCCCTTGCGTACACAATTTTTTAACTTTACAGTTTCCAGCTGGCGCTAAGTTATTTATCCTAATGTTAAGACCGAGGGTTTGTTTTATATATGAACAAAACTTAATTATACAGCTACCTCTGATACTGTTAACCATCTGGCTCTTACCAACACTTGATCCTGTACATACCATTGTTTAGTGCATGATTTTTGTTAATATGATATTCACTAATATATCAATTAATTAAAGTGATTTTTATATGAACAATATAACTGCCTTACAAGAAAGCGTACTGTACATCAGTCTGATTGGCAAGACTGAATGTTCTTCTGAGCATTAGATGTTAGTAAGCTCTGCTGGGAATTTTTTTTATAAAAATCTGTCCCAACTTTATGGTTTTACATCTACTTCAGAGGGTTAAGCTACTTCAGATGGTCTAATCAACATGCCTTTGGCAAACAAGCTTTCATGTAAAATATAATTATTTATTTCTGAAAAGCATACTTTGTAAAACAACCAAAAACACTCTTAGTCACAGTATGAAAAACTATTCCAAGTCAGTTATGGAAAACTACATATATGTACATCAATGACAAAAATAAACAGACTTATTTTCTTTCAGAATGAAAAATTAGAGTAAGTAAAATGCAAAATGAAAGAGGAGCGCCTTAGAAACAACCACTTCCCCATAACCTCTTAAAGTAAAAAAAAATCTCACTGCATAAAACCATATGTGAAATTACCTAACTTGACAAGAGCTGATTCATGGTATGGTTTGCAATTGGTTAGGAAATTTACGCTGCAAACTCCAGCTACATTCTTGGATGGTAACTATAATACTACAGTATCCTTCCTGGGCAACTTGTCCTTCCTAATATCATTATGCATATACAGATATTTGTGAAAATGGATTCAGCAACAAACATTAAGAAATGATTTAAAAAAAAAAAAGGAGATATAAATAAGCAGTGCTAAAGCCACTAAAAGCAAAGCCATTAACACATATATACATGAATTACTAACCCTTAACTTAAGGGGTGCTACCAGTTTTGGCTCCACCACCCCAAATCTCGTGCATGAGGCATCCATACTGTCTAGCCATGTGCCCTTTCATACCACAAGGGTTGTTTGGATTTTATTTAAGCTCATACAGATGCATGTCTTCATGAAATAGGTTGTGAGAGGATGGGTGTTGGAGCAACACTGAAGAGCTGCATTCAAAAAACAGGTGTTCCCAGATTACTGAGACCGTCACTCCCTTTTCACTGCAACCTGAAATGATGATTCATAATTGGAAATCTTGAAATATCACTTTCAATGTACTGTATTTTGCCGGCATATAAGATGCACACCTATTTTACAAGGATATTTTGTGAAAAAAAAAAATAAATTTTAGTATGTTTCACCATACTGGAAGATATTTTCAAGTGATTTTGTAGGGAAAAATGTATGATTCTGGTTTAAATTTTTTGATGTTATAACAGTGCCATTTTTTCAGCCACAGGTTAGACTCTATGAAATTTACCAAAAATAAACATCACTTTATGGAAAACCATACCCAAACTCCTTACCTCCTCTGAGGCCGATCTATCTATCTATCTATCTATCTATCTATCTATCTATATATCTATATGCATTAAATTATTTTTGTGATATAAAAAAACACATGGAATAAAGAATACAAGGAAAGTTACAACATTGAAATAGAAGTTATTCTACAAAATAAAATAAAATAAAAACAAAAATATATAAATAAATAAAAAGCATTATTAAAATTAGGAGTAGTTGAAAAAGACACAGTCTCTCAACAACGTTCGGTTCCCTTGTACACAGCTTAAACCACGCCCTTCTTTTTGTTTACTTTCGATGCATTTTTCTATACAGCAACCAAAACGTCGGTGAGACAAGGTGTCTTTTAAACTACTCCTAATTTTAATAATGCCTTTTATTATAATATATTTTGTTTTATTTTATTTTATTTTCAAGAGTAACGTTTATTTCAATGTTGTAACTTTCCTTGTATTTACTTTATTCAATGTGTTTTCATGTCAAAAAAAATAATTTAATGCTCTATTGTATATCAGTTTTTTATCTTCTATTTTAGCCTGGATGATGAGATATTGTTTTTGAAAAACGTCGTGTATGAATAAAGTTACTTATGTTTAAATTCTGTCTTCTTCAACACCTTCGGATATATATTATATATATATATATATATATATATATATATATATATATATATATATATATTGTTACATTTATTGACAGTCTCGGCTCCCCAGCATTTATTCAATCTATTTTATTGTAAAACAGCAGCCATATTCTCCCAAATATCAACTGATTTCAGGCGGGAACCCAAAACACCCCATCCAGAGATAGGAATTTCCTGCTAGAGAGGGGGATATAGATCTTGTCAGCTTTAGGGACTTATCCCAAAGGGAAGGTGTAGGTAGCCTGGTACTTATTAGGCCTACATCTTAAGCTCTTTTTCCTGTGATCCCTCTGCTGGCTGTATGTTTTGTTTCCAGGATGCCCAGCTCTTGGGGGTTAAGCTGACCCCCAACACCCAGGAAACACACCTGCCTTCACTCTCAGTCTCTTCCAGTCGTGACCTCGGACGGATGTCCCAACCACGAGCCTTCCAACTTAGGCCTAACGAGGCGTTACTGGCGCGCCCAGAGCCCTAGACCTGAGACAAAGCCGACGCCGCATTTCTACAAAGGTCCACTGATCATGGCATCCAGGTATGTCTTGTGAAACAGCATATTGCCAGTTCCTTACCCCCTAGTGTCTATTACTCCCATTTTTCACAATTCAAAACTTCTACTCAATTGAATATCCCTTTGTTCCTCTCACTGCCTTGCTGGCCGCATGCTCCCTTGTGTGATCGTCCCAGACAAATGAAGTCATTGCATACCTCAGTTAACCACTAGAGTTCCTTTTTCCCAAGGTGTTAGAGAAACTTGAATAATCGTAACTTGTGCAAGAAGTCCTTTTTTTATTTTTATTATCTTGTCTAATGTGGGATCTTTTCCAGATTCCCTGAGTCACGTGTCAAGTCTTCGCTCCGCAAGTGTTGCATTACCGCAAGATTTTGAAAACCAGCTTTTACGTGAATTTCATTTTTTTTTAGCCAGCTACATCCATTGAGACCGATCTTGAGAGAATTATTAGTCCATATGTGGATAAGTTGCATTTACTTTCCCAGGCTATTAAGCAGCCTCTTGTAAATAAATAGATGTAAAGTAATTAGCTGAGTTTTCTGGCGACCTTTTCCTCTAGAGTAAATTAACCCTGTAAACCTCCTTTTAGGTAAGTTCAAGTAATTTATTGCTGCCTTTTTCCCTCAACTCTTTCGTTTACGTATTTGAGCCCCTTGAGGCTAGGCTTAAAACAACATAATATATATATATATAAATATATAGATATATATCATACAATATACACATACATACATACCTACACTTACTACATACATACATACATACATACATACATACATACATACATACATACATATATATATATATATATATATATATATATATATATATATATATATACATATATATATACATATATATATATATATACATATATATATATATAGATATATATATATATATATATATATATATATATATATATATATATATACATATATATATATACATATATATATACATATATATATATATATATATATATATATATATATATATATATATATATATATATATATATATATAGTATAGATATGATATAGATATAGATATAGATATAGATATATATAAATATAAATATAAATAAATATAAATATATATATATATATATATATATATATATATATATATATATATATATATATATATATATATATATATATATATATATATATATACAGTAGGCCCTCGTTAATCACGGGGGATAGGGCCAGAACCCCCCGTGATAAGTAAATACCCGTGTTATCCTGTACCCCCCTGAAAATTTGCTTTAAACTGCCTACTTTAATAATTAACCCACCCAAGGCCACTATTTCAATGTTTATAACTGCCTACTTTAGTTCAAGCCACCAAATATTCTTCAACTATCACCTTAAACTAAATTCAAGACAGTTTCAAAGTTATTCTTCCCTATCTTCAATTTCCCCTGCATCAGATCAGCAAACAAAATTATAATTACCTAACAATTCCTTCTATTTCACGATTTGGCTGCTGCACCAAACTAAAAGTACATAGTATATCTATTTTGTGAATGAACATATTTATGATAAAAAAACATGATTTACTGTAAGATTACAGCACAAAACTATAATATTAATGTATAAACAGCAAAATACAGCAATAAAAATCTAGTTTTGTCTTTTGTTTATGTTTAGAATCAGCTGATGGTTCGTTTATTACCGAAAGAATTATTTAGGAAAACAATTTAAGTTGCTAAAAGAAACAAATTTATTAATGGAATATTATTATTATTAACTTTGTACATAATAGTTTATGATATTATGATACAGTAATTCATACTTCATTGGGAGAGAGAGAGGGGAGAGAGAGAGAAAGAGAGAGAGAGAGAGAGCAGCTTGTGACGAGAGTAACTTGAATAGCTTGAGATAGCAGCTTAGGACGAGAATAGCTTGAGAGAGCAGCTTGGGACGAGTACTGTTGACTATCTTAGTTCGAGAATAATGAAATTGTATTTTAAATATTTTATGATGATAAGAAATGAAACATGGATAGTGATAAGATA
>NC_061091.1:17944029-17967009 GCF_015104395.2 Macrobrachium nipponense | reverse complement strand
AGTGATCCGAAATGGTGGATACTCTAATGAATGGGCGTTCTGTAAGACGGACACACAGGTAAAATGGCTACCTGTATGTCTGTACAGGTGCACGGCACTTTGCGGAGGCGTTCCTTGGACAGCTCTTAGGGCTGGTATTGCGGCACTTCGGGAGGCGTTCCCTTGGAGTGTTCCGAAGGATCACTGATCCTTTTACATGGACACACTAATTAATTGGGCGTTCCGTAAGGACAGACACGCAGGTAAAGGGCTAACTGTACGGCCGGTACAGGTGCGATGGTACTTATGGAGGTGTTCCTTTGGAGCACTGGTAGCTTGCTGGTGTGTCCCGTCGGACGACACTAAATGCAGTATACTCAAATATACTGAAGAGAAATGGCACTCTGTACGTGGCAGAGTGTAATGGTGGAGGAGAGACAGTGCCACGAATTAGTGGCACTGTAAAATGGTAAGGCCTGTGGTGCACTGGTGGTGGCCAGTCCTAGACTGGTAGACTTCCTTGTCTGGAAGTAATGTATTTGCGTGGCAAACTGTGCAGTTTGTGCTTGCAGTATACGCAAGTCTTTTGGGATAAAGAAATGGAAAAGACCACTCGGGCAACGACAGGTAATGGTAATTTGAAAATGCTCAGTCCTTTGCTGAAGTACTCGATAAATGAAATAAATGCTTGCAAAACTGCAATGGACACAGGCGCGTACGTATCACGCTCAGTGTAAATGAAAGACACAAGAGACTAGAATAATGTTAATGTATGCGTAATGGTAATGGACGTAGTACTCTTGGCTTTTGGAATAATGGGTTCTCTCTCTCTCTCTCTCTCTCTCTCTCTCTCTCTCTCTCTCTCTCTCTGAGAGGGTGAAAATGATATATGACGAACTCCCTTGTATTTATTTGAACTACTAATAATGTTAGTTAATACGACGCAACTTGCATTAAATGATCTACTTACATTAACGTTTAATGAAAGAATTGCTTTGGATAAGGTTTATGTAAACGATAACGCACTAGCGATGAACGATTTTTACGTTACTTGTAGCGGCTTGCGCTTATATGAAATGATTTAAGTTTTAATATGAATTTTACAATGACGCGTTTTACGTTAACAATTCATGTAATATACTCTACTTCAAAGATTTACGTTAACTTTAGGTAAGGTTACTAGGTCCCTGTGACAAGTAAAATGACGGTAAGGATTTTAAACGATGTTAGCAAACATTTGTAAAAGAGGTTACGTTAAGTCCGAAGTGAAATGAAACTTTTGCTCAGCGAGCGAGTGAGCGATGCTAGGTGAAACGCGTGGTGAGGCTAGCAGAGCGGGGTGCTATCAGCGATGGCGAATCAGCTGATTTTCTGTAAACGCGGAGGCGATTTACAACACGAAATTCTAATTTCTTATTCAAGATGAATTAACTTTAATTTCTCTGGCAGAATGATAGATACTAGCATCTAGATTGATATTATTTACTTTAAAACTTCAAGACTTACGTTACTTGTTTAAATAATTGAGATAACGCTTGAGGTGATGAATGCTTTGCTTTGTAGACCGAGGTTGGCTGGCAGGCCCGAGAGAGCGCTTGCGCTCAGCTGACGAGCTGGCAGGCTAAGCGGTTACCAACACTTGGAATGAAAACTAAGTTAAAATGAATTCCCCTAACATATCACAGACAAAAGAATTGTACACTTCTTTTGCCGTAACTATTAGTAGAACACTCCTAACTAGCTAGGCTTTCTAACACAGCAATAAACCTTGGCAAAGCACTTCCTAGTTTGAACTAGTACTTTCTGGCATCTATCTTACACACGTGCTCGTGTCTCGTCAGGCGAGGACAATGCAATTTACAAAATAACAGAATTCACTCGGTGCTCTGGCCGTTACAATATAATAATATTTCTCACTTATTTAAAACACTTCTAATAAAACTACTTAAACATACCTTAAGCTAACATTGGTTATAAAATAAATCATATATGAATGATATACCTTACCATGAGTCAGTGTGTGTCTTCCGCTGCAAGTGTGCTTTGATTTACGCTTTGTAAAATCATTTACAGTTTATGTTTTACAAGGGATAACTCGATTTACAAGCTTTTTAAGCAAGCTAGGTTCGAGTGTCGGCAAGGTACGCCATTGTTACATTTTAGCCCTGGCCTGAAGGGGCTCAAATACATAAACGAAAATAGTTGAAGGAAAATACAGAATAAATTACTTGAACTTACCTTAAAAAGATTTACAGGGTTAATTTACTCTAGAGGAAAATGTTGCCAGAAAACTCAGCTAATTACTTTATACATACATTTATTTACAGGAGGCTGCTTAATAGCCTGGGAAAGAGTAAATGCAACTTGTCCACACATGGGGACCCATATTATCTCTCACAAGGGGATAGCTGGCTAAAAATGAGATTCCCGTAAAAGCTGGCTTTAAAAATTGTTCATATGTCTTGCGGTAAAGCATGACTTGCGGGAGCGAAGACTTGGACACGTGACTCAGGGAATCTAGAAAGGATCCCAGATTAGACAGGATAAAATAAAGGACTTCGTGCACAAGTTACGATTATTCAGTTTCTCTAACACTGGAGAAAAGGAACTCTAGTGTTTAACTGAGGTATGCAATGACTTCATTTGTCTGGGACGATCACACAAGGGAAGCATGCGACCACAAGGCAGTGAGAGGAACAAAGGGATGTTCATTTGAGTTAGAAGTTTGAATTGTGAAAATGGGGAGTAAATACGACTCTAGGAGGTAAGGAACTGGCAATATGACTGTTCACAAGACGTACCTGGTTGCCATGATCAGTGGACCTTTGTAGAAATGCGGCGTCGGCTTTGTCTCAGGTCTGGGGCTCTGGTCGCGCCAGTAGCGCCGTGGTAGGCCTAAAATGGAAGGCTGGTGGCTGGGACATCCGTCCGAGGTCACGACTGGAGCTGACTGAGGTCGAAGGCAGGTGTGCAGCATGGGTGTTAGGGGTCAGCTTAACCCCCCAAGAGCAGGGCATCCTGGAAACAGAACATACAGCCAGCAGAGGGTTCACAGGAAAAAGAGCTTAAGACGTAGGCCTAATAAGTACCAGGCTACCTACACCCTTCCCTTTGGGATACGTCCCTAAAGCTGACAAGAGTCTATATTCCCCCTCTGATAACAGGAAATTCCTATCTGGCTGGTGTGCTTTGGGTTCCCACCTAAAATCAGCTGATATTTGGGTGAATATGGCTGCTTCTTTTAGAAATAAAATACTACATTAAATACTGCTGGGGAGACAAGACAGTCAATAAATGTAACAATATATAGATATATATATAGATATATATGTTACGAGATAAGAATCTCGTATTTTATTTGGTAAGCGTCAAGCCAAAGCGGTAGGCAAACTGATACACACTCAATCAATCTCTCTCTCTCTCTCTCTCTCTCTTTCTCGACTCGCAACCCCTCTCTCTCTCTCTCTCTCTCTCTCTCTCTCTCTCTCTCTCTCTCTAAGCGACCGCTGGCATAGCCTTCGCTCTCTCTCTCTCTCTCGACTCGCAACCTCTCTCTCTCTCTACCCTAACAGGTCACCAAATGAGAGTCAGAGATATAAAAAAATATAATATTTATTTAACAATGGAAAGATAATAACTCAAGTCTCACAGACTAACTAACTTAGTTAAACCCCCAATATTAAAATGTCTCAATCAGTAATTAGTCACACCAAATAGCTCTCCTCCATACGGGATTCTCTGTCCCCCTAGGACTCTCGGTCCCCTTGCCAGAATCGTCTGTTACAAAGACAGGAGAAAATACTCGTAAGCACACACAGCTGTAAAGACAAAGTCAAAGATTAAACATTTTTACAAGGTATAACGAGCCATCCCTTTACAGCCTGGAAAACCACACTATGTTCACAGAAAAACTTCGGTACGCGCCATCGTGGCTCTGCCTTTCTCGCACAGATCTCTGAAAGTCTCCCCATAGACTTGGCTAAAGATGCCATTATCAACGGAAGAGGCGCACACGTACATACGAACTCATACACTTCGGTAACGCCTCTATAAACTGGTTGCAGCCAGTTTCCAAAGGCACTTGAACAAGATCCCATGATCTCACACATAACTACAGAACGAACGTTGACCCACTTAAACAAACATGTTCATATCACGCCATCTCAGAAATGATTTATCAGCTTTCTCAGGTCATTGCTTTGGCTCTGTTCTGCGCAAAGTCACAGCACATCACATTGGCATATTAAACATATTATTAATTATAACCGCTTTCATCTCACAGAGCTCGGCCACCCAAAATTGCTAGTTCCTGCCTAGCAAATGGTAAAAAAAAAACAGCTTAATATATAAAAAACATTGGCCGGCTTAAAAAAAAAAAATAGTAATAACTGCACGTCTCTGGTATTATAAAATAAAGTCTTATCACGCTTCATCTCAAATAACACCAGACGCATTTTCTCTCATTTTGGAGTCTTGAATATCCCTCTTTGTCTGCAACTTCCTGCACAGACTGTAGTATGCTGTAGGAAGACGGAATGCCTCCCTCCCTGTAGAAGACTTCTAACAGCCTCTGTAGATCAAAAAAGCGCTGTAGAACTTTGTAGACTCGTAGAAACTCTCGTAATCACCCTGGATAAATGACAGCAACATCTCTGCATGGCTGGTGGACGTCTTACTAGGGTCGGGGAACGACAATTATGGTGTGTAAGTATGTCAGTCAAGTCATCGGTCAAACAAACAAAAATTAACCCCAGACATACTACTATCAAACAATGACTTCAAAAATTCAGATACTAACTGAACGTCTCCCAATTGACTCCATTTAATATGACCACCAAATCATAAGTCATTATCACAACTCGCAAAGAAAAAACATCAAGTTCTCCAACTCAATTCTCCAAATTCACACATCAGCACACACCATCCAGAACTCACAGTAACTCCACGGACTTCTGCACTCACATTTCAAACTCGAACATTGTCATAAGTAAAAAAGAGAGAAAAAAAAGGCAATGAGCCCAAGAAGAAAAAAAAAAAATCACGTAACAAACCCAGACCCAAAAATTAGAAATGATCTCTCAAGCTCTGATATTACAGCAACTCACAAAATCAGTAAAAATCTCCAATGCTTAACAGCAAAAACCCCTTACTGCTCATATAATTAATTACAAAACGCCCATTTATGTAAATCACAACCCCGATAAATTACATCACCCGTCCAAAAAGAAATGCTATTTAAAACTCAATCCCCAATTACATCTCTCGTAGGAAAAGGAAGAAAAAAAAAATCACAAGTAAACTTCCCCCATCACAAAACACATAATACATGTATGATATACATAATCCCACTTCTTCCCCACAAATGCCACATGTATAGTTACGGAATTTTTGACATCGCAACTTTCATGCGACTGGACATGGCCAGGAAGCAAACTCTTACACGTGCACTTTCATGAAATGTTATGGTCAACATTTCCAGATATTGCAAAAACTCTGAGCAATCACCACTAGAGGAAAGGAATCAGCACATCGGACTCATTGCAGCGGTTTCAGCAAAAAAATCCACCTGCGGATGTGTGCTCTAACTGCAGCAGAAAAAAAAATATCTAGTCAGACTCGCAAGTTCGGAAACTCATGATTCTCAAGAAAAAGGTCCTAACTGAAATCAAGTAAGCACATTCCACCAAATTAACTCCAGGATATGACTAAGCTGTTCAAAGACTGTCTTAAAGACGTATCTCTCACATGACACTGCCCAATTATATAAAAAAATTATCACCTATTCGGGATAAAAAAAAACTACGATAAACTCGTAATTCAGCAATTATATGCCTCCAAAAATAACACATAAAAAATGCACAACTTCATAGGACCACAATGCAGTAATGCCACTCGCCTCCAATTAGTCACGAAACCAAAAAGAAAGAACCACAGAACTCTTCTCTAGGCTCGAAAAAACTCCATAACCACAAAAAAGGTCACCCGCCAAAGATCAATTCCATCTCCATATATATATTTCACCATATTAATAATAAAACCACTCCGGGGATAAAAATATTTCCTCCATTTAATTAATAACCACCCCCACACCATATTCCCTCTTATTTCTCCAATAACCACGTGTTAATAAAAAACTACCACTCCAGTAATAAAAAATATTCTCCTCTGTTTCGGCAAATAAAAATACTTACCTCTATTTCACCAATAACTCCATGTGGAATAAAACAAGTCTCCAAAAATGAAATCCCATCTCCAAAAAAATATGCACTCAAAGCATCTAGCTGACCCACTCACAAATATTGCCATATATCTCCTCAAAAATGTGTCTCCTTTTGCAACAAAGATAGCTGCAAAATAATTGAACTAAACATAGCTCTCACCACCATAGGCGAATATCAAATGGCCAAAAATATATCTCCAATATATTATATCTCAAATTATATCTTCAAAATAATATACCTCCAATTCTCCAGAGAATAACTCAATGTTATAGTAAAAAACTATAAACTCTCTCCTTAGCATAACTGCTGAAAAAAAGGGCAAAAACTCGGCAAATGAAATTGTCCAGGAAATTCTAGAAAAAATCACCAATGTGCCACAACTTATTATAACAGAACTCCAAATTCAAAGTGTCTAAGCTAAGACTTCTCCATATGCACTATGACATAGGCCACTAGAAACTTAGCCAAGTTTCCTATCTCTGGCAAAGTTGTCACAAATACAACAAAGGTATTGCGCAAGAAAACTCACAATTTCTGGAACACAAATATCCAGAAAAAAAAATGTAGTGCCATTACGTATGCATTAAAAAAATGCAAAAATTCTCCCATATATCTCTCTGTTGCATCAAACAGCTGAAAACACAAACACGTCACATTCCCGAACAAGGACTCTAAGTCATGAACTAAGATATTAAAAAAAATATTCACACAAACTGGAGAGAGAAAAAAAAAAATTCAAATTCATCCATGATTAAAAAAACTTGTGTCAGCGATGGCTAACTTCCAAAAAAGGAGAAAAGAAAAATCAACGCCACTTTTAACCCTCTTACGCCGAATGGACGTATTAAACGTCGAGTCAAAATGTCTCCCGTATGCCGAATGGACGTATCATACGTCGGCTCGAAAAAGTGTTTTTAAAAATTCTCAGAAAAATACTTATAGGCCTACCAGCTGAAAACTTTTGAATCACGCGCCTTGGGGGATGCTGGGAGTTCACGGATCAAGGCGTTGTTTTGTTTACAATCTCTACGCAGGCGCGCAAGCGCGAATTTCTTTCTTATCACACTAAAAAGTATCAGTGACACATCTCAAAAATTATTTTGTCACTTTGACATAATTTTTGCACCATTTTAAATTATCCTTTACATGAAGTATGTATTATATATGAAAATGTGTGCATTTTCATGTAAAATACAACAAAAAAATACTCATGATTGTAGCCTTTATCAGTTTTGAAATATTTTCATATAAATAACGATAAGTGCAAAAATTTCAACCTTCGGTCAACTTTGACTCTACCGAAATGGTCGAGAAATGCAATTGTAAGCTAAAACTCTTATATTATAGTAATATTCAATTATTTGCCTTCATTTTGCAATAAATTGGACATCTCTAGCACAATATTTCGATTTATGGTGAATTTATGAAAAAACTTTTTCCTTACGTTCGTGCGATAATTCTTCCGATAAATTTTTTCGTGCGATTGTCCTAATGTTTGCACCCTTTTAAATTTGCCGTTACATAAAGTTTTATATATGGAAATGTGCGCAATTTCATGCAAAATACAACGAAAAAAACCCATGGTTGTAGCTTATATCAGTTTCGAAATATTTTCATATAAATAACGTTAAGTGCAAAAATTTCAACTTTCGGGTCAACTTTGACTCTACCGAAATGGTCGAAAACGCAATTGGTAAGCTAAAACTCTTATATTCTAGTAATATTCAATCATTTACGTTAATTTTGCAACGACTTGGAAGTCTCTACACAATATTTAGATTTATGGTGATTTATGAAAAAAAACATTTTCCTTAGTCCGCGCGGTAACTCTTCCGAAAAAAATCAGAATTTTTTTTTGTGCGATTGTCGAAATGTTTGCACCATTTAAAATTAGCTATTACATAAAGTTTATATATGAAAATGTGTGCAATTTCATGTAGAATACAACTAAAAATGATTGAAGGTTGTAGCTTTTCTCTTTTTTCGAAATATTTGCTTATAAATCACCGTAAATAGAAAAAAAACCACGTTTGGTCAAATTTGACTCTACCGAAATAGTTGAAAAACGCAATTGTAAGCTAAAACTCTTACGGCCTAGTAATATTCCGTCATTTTTCTTCATTTTGAAACAAATTTGAAGTCTCTAGAACAATATTGTGATTTATGGTGAACTTTTGAAAAATATATTTAACTTCACTCCGCGCGCCGATTCGCGGCCGCAAGTCTCCGAAATACATACATCGCATTATCCTAATATTTGCTCCTTTTCATATCAGCCGTTTTATAGAGTTTCATATATCAAAATGTGCGCAAATTTATGAAAAATACAATAAAAAATAATTGAAGGTTGTAGCTTTTTCCATCTCCGAAATATGTGCATATAAAAAAATATAAAAATTTCGACATTCGGTCAAATTTAACTTGTCCGAAATGGTCGAAATCTGCAATTCTAATCTAAAACTCTTACAGTATTGTAATATTCAATCATTTGTCTTAATTTTGAAACAAATTGGAAGTATAGAACAATATTTAGATTTACGGTGAATTTTTGAAAATAACATTTTTTTACGTCCGCGCGTTACGAATTCGTACATAATTTTGTGATAATATTTTTCCGGATTTGCTTTTATTGTTTTACAATGTATTATATATAAAAATGATTGCAATTTAGTGTAAAATACAACGAAAAAAAAGTAACTCGTTAGCTTTGACTGTTTTTTGCACAGCGTGATTTGAATACAATTATCTATGAATTTTTTTTTTGCTACCATATATCGCATTATTTACATATGATAATGATATTATTTTCATTTCTGATGATTTGCATACTAAACTTCAGCAATGACAAAAAAAATGAGCCAAAAATGAACTCTTAATCTTCAAAACTAAGCGCGCTGTGATTTTTTTGAAAAAAAAAAAATTATTTTTTCCGCTTCCGCGCTCACTCCAAACCGGCGCCGGCATACGGGAGAGGTTTTGATTTTTAGGGCTTCGGCGTAAGAGGGTTAACTATCTCCATGACTCACGAACCGTAGTACCTCGAGATACGAAAGGCTCAACTTACGAAAAACTAGAGATACAAAAGCCAATGAGAAAAATTTTACTGCTCTGCATACGAAAAGTTTTCAAGATATGAAAGGTTTCTGAAAGTCCGAGATTCGCCCGGATAACAATTTTGAAACTCTGGCCGCGCGCCGCCATCTTAGTACTAGTAGACTCACCACCATCCTCCTGCTCTCCCATTGGTTCCTGATGCTAGTCACCACCATGAAATCCTTCTCTCCTATTGGACAGCATCCCTCCCATCATGCATCTTATACGTATACGTGGTGGCGTACCTATCTCGGCCTCTTCGTACCAACATCTCTATCGTACGCACACGGAATTCGTTCAGTCCAACGATTTCGTTTAGTAACGTAAATTCGTTAGTGATTTTGTTGCAGTATACTATTATCGTGTTGTGCGGAAACTTTATTGTGTTACTTATACGTAAATTACGTACAAGATAACGTAGTCATGGGTCCCAAGAAAGTTGAAATTCACGGAAAGAAGCGCATGCTCTCTTTGGAGACAAAGATGGAGATCATCAAGAAGTACGAAGCGTATGCGATTGATTGTGTCGCAAAGGAATATGGCCGTTAATCCGTCAACAATAGGCACCACCCTTAAAACAGAAGGATGCCATCAAAGCAGCTATACCGTGTCGAAGGGAACCATCACTATTTTGACCAGCAAGAGGACCCACGTGCACGACGAGATGGAACGGCTGCTCCTCGTTTTGGATAAGGGGGGGGGGGGGTGGGGGGGTTATAAAAAGAAACAAAGGGAAGTCGCTGGCGATTACAGTAACGGAGACAGCAATCGCCCACAAGGCCAGCGCTATTTTCGGCGATTTGATTGCGCAGGCGGAAGACGACGGAGGGGAAGGGACTTCAACGCAAAACCCCAGACTTCAAGGCTTCGCATGGCTGGTTCGAGAAATTCCGTAAAACGGACTGGCATCCATTCGGTGGTGCGTCATGGGGAGGCTGCAGCTCGGACACGAAAGCGGCCGAAGCATTTAAAAAGACTTTTCGACGAGATGATGACAAGGAAGGCTACAGTTCTCAGCAAGTCTTCAATTGTGATGTGAGACTGGCCTTTTTTGGAAAAAAATGCCTCGTTGGACGTACATCACGGAGGAAGAGAAGAAGCTACTCGGGCATAAGCCTATGCAAGACAGGCTTACGCTTGCACTTTGTTCAAACGCCAGTGGGGATTGCAAGGTGAAGCCCCTA
Source organism: Macrobrachium nipponense (assembly GCF_015104395.2). NCBI lineage: Eukaryota > Metazoa > Arthropoda > Malacostraca > Decapoda > Palaemonidae > Macrobrachium > Macrobrachium nipponense. The sequence goes on along the minus strand of NC_061091.1, from coordinate 17,956,532 downwards.
CTGGTGTATCATTCGAGGATCCTCGAGCCTTCAAGGCCCACAAAGTGCTGAAGGAGAAGCTTCCAGTGATGTGGAGGGCTAATGCAAAAGCCTGGGTAACGAGGCTTTTGTTCACGGAGTGGGTAAATCTGTGTTTCGGCCCGACAGTGAAGAAATTTTTGGAAGAGAAGCGCCTCCCCCTGAAATGTCTGCTGGTGTTGGATAATGCCCCTCCCCACCCTCCTGGCCTCGAGGAAGATATCCTAGCGGAGTATTCCTTCGTCAAGATTCTTTTTCTTCCGCCCAACACCATCTCTCTCCTCCAGCCCATGGACCAGCAAGTGATAGCGAACTTTAAGAAGCTGTACACGAAACATCTTTTCAAGAGATGTTTCGACATCACCGATAACCACAAAACCTCACCTTGCGTCAATTTTGGAAGGAGCATTTCGACATCGTCATTTGCATTCGACTCATCGACCAAGCTTGGCAGGAGGTTTCGAGGCGAACCTTGAATTCCTCGTGGAGGAAACTCTGGCCTGATGCCGTATCCGCCCGAGACTTCGAGGGATTCAACACGGGCGAAGCTGGTGCTGCAGAGTCAGAAACAGTTGACGATCCCAAAACTGTTTTGGAACCAGATCTTGACGAGATCGTTGCACTTGGGAAGTCCATGGGGCTGGTCGTCGACGAGGACGACATCAACGACCTTCTCGAGGAGCACCAAGAGGAGCTTACGATGGGTGACCTGAAGGAGTTGGAGGCCATGCAACATAACGTCGTTCAAGAGGAGTTCTCTAGCAGTGGCGAGGAAGAGGAGGAGGAGCCTATGACAACGGCAGAAATTAAGGATGTTCTAGCTGCTTTTCATAAAGTGCAATCGTTTATCGAAAAAAGACACCATGAAAAGGCTCACACAGGTCGTATGCTTGCGCAGTTCGATGACGTTAGCCCAAGTCGTTTCAGGAACATTGTGAAAAGTAGGCAAAAGCAATCTTCCTTGGATCGTTATTTTTTAAAGAGGCCTTCAGCATTAGCAGGAGAAGCAAAAGGAAGAACCAAGTGATAAAAAACAGAAAGTTTGAAAGCAAAAAGAAAGAACCAAGTGATGAAAAACAGAACGTGAAAGTGGTGATGAAGGTTGAAATTCTGATAAAAAAAAAAAAAAAAAAAAAAGCTGCGTAAAAGTAAAAAAAAAAAGTTAAAATAAAAAAAAGAAAAAAAAATTTTAATTTTTAGATTTTTGTAAGTTAAGTGTTACAGTTTTGTTAATGTGTTTCGTAAATTTCAGTTTTATAGTTTTTCTTAAATTTTTTATGTGTTTTCATAAAGTTAAGTGTACGTAAGTACGTACGTTATCTGCTGTTTGTCCTCCTCCTCCTCTGCCGCCACTTTCGGAGATAGCCTCACTCGAAAGGTAAGCTTCCACATTTTACATTACAGTAATAATATCTCTTGTACACTAATATACACTTTATTTACAGGTTTTGCATTTTATTCTTAATTTAGGTATTGAACGGTCCAAATTGTTGTAGTATTTCATTGTTTATAGGTCAATTTAGCTTTATTATGAAATTTACTGGGATGTTTTTGGAGGGCTTGGAACGGATTAGCCATTTTACATGTAAAATGTGGTCCAAGATACGAAAACCTCATGATACAAAAGGCGCCTCGGAACGGATTAATTTCGTATCTCGAGGTACTACTGTATATGTCAAGCAATTATCTGCTGAACTCATAAAAAAAGAAAAACAGAAAAAAATGTGTTGTTAGTTCCTCCCAAATTCAAAAAAGTTTCACCACCCTTGATAGCATTACAGCACCCACGTATTAGTATATATAAAAAAATCAGTATCAGAAGTATCATTATCAGCAGTATCACCAAAATTGCTATCATTAGAATCACTAGTATTAGTATAAAAAACATTACTAATGTTAATGCTTGTCCATTCTACAAAAAATTCAGCATAATTCACCAAAACCAGATTAATCAAGATTCAGCCAGATTCATCACTCATGAATGACTGAATATTCTCTAAAGTTATAAAAACTCAGTGAATAATTAATCACAAAACCTCTCCCATAATTCATTGTAATAATTCTCCATAATATAATTATCTGTAATAATTATAAAATACTTTCCCATGAAATATCTTAAATCTCTCGTAAAATATGTCTCAAGTAATGATAATTCTACTTGAGTAACCCTCCCGTAAAATATCTCAGGTAACAATAATTAATAATAATAATAATTCTCCTGCAAAGATCTCAAGTAAGGGTGTAATTCCCCCTGTATACACTAGTATTGCCAAACCCAATGATACCAACCAACACCAATCAACACCAATCATCGGCATTCACCATCACTCAGCACCATTTTAAAGTAATCTCTCCAACACAATAAAAAAATAATAATCTCTGTGTCCCCATTATATTTGTGCCTTCCAAAGCATAAGGAAAACTTACACACATCCAATGCATTTCATTTCCTTTTCTCTTCATTCAAGAGAAAGAAAATCTCTTTTCTAAAAAAAAAAGACCCTACGGGCATCTCACATCATCAACTAATCGTTCTCAGCTGATGTCCTGTGGCATTCATTGTCAAGGCTAAATTTGTCCCTCAACACCCCGACACAAAGAAAAAAAAGAAGGAGTTCACCCCACACTGAGAAAAAAAAGAGAGTTTAACCCTCCACTGAGTGACAGACCACCCCCCTGAACAGTGTCTGAGTACCCCCCGAGGTATACCAGTAGTACCCTCCCGGTAAGCAATGCCCTTCTGCGTTCGTTAGCAGAAAGTGCTGAGCCCGCAAGAACGACTGGGCGCTCTCTGTCTCCAGGCAAAAAATGCAATCCAAGCACAGTTTCGCATGCATGAAAACTTATTCATACACACGTATACACTAAACAAAGACGAATGCGTCTCTTCTAAACATAAAAAAACACATCACTTTCTGCTACTATGGGGAAAAAAAATGTGGTATCCCAAACCAATCCCATTACACCGAATGATTAAAAAAAACCCTCCCCAAGACCAAAAAAGGCTCTTTAACACTTACCACTTCATAGTGAGAAAAAAAAATGACAATTTGTCGAAAATTGCATTTTTCCTAACTATACAAACCTGAGGTCCTTTAACAATAGGAAGTAGCTAGCGGCAGCTGGAACGGTCGTAAGCTTCGAACAAGGGGAGAACGGTAGTTAACTGCTTGTCCGACAGGTAAACGAATCACTTTTGCTTTTGGCCCATGCAAAATACGCAGAGTGAGGGGTGGCATGAGGAGGGACTATATGTAAAGGACCTCAGGTTTGTATAGTTAGGAAAAATGCAATTTTCGACAAATTGTCATTTGTTCCGATACGTAATACAAACCATCGGTCCTTTAACAATAGGAAGACTCACTTCTTGGTGGGAGGAATCTGAGTCTTTTGATGAACAGACTGGTGTTCGTCCATCCCTGGAATACCTCCCTGGTCGTAAGAGCGAGGGAGGGATCCAAGCCTCTGTCCGATTGATCGGGGTGTGCACCGCAGGATCAATGGTCAGACCTCTGGGCCGAGTACTAAGAGAGAGGCAAGCGTATCTCTTCGTACCAGCATTGTAAGAACTTTTCCTGTACATGAGCAAATATAAAGTAATGGGTTTGTCTCATGTAGGCATCCACTTCCTCCCCCTTGTTGGAGGAAGTGGTGGATATACACTCCTATCTCTAGTTAAAGAGATAGGATGGAGCTCGGTCGAGTAGCTTACCTGCATCTGACTCCCTTCCAGCGTGGTAACGACCGTATCCCTCTGCCCACAGGTAGAGGTAGAGAAAGATGGTGAAGAGAAGCCAGTCACACTCTCATTCGCACATTCATTCTCCCAGTCATACCAGGAATCGATGCTGTTCTGCCTGCTCGGGTGCTGGTAAGCTTACACAACGTGTTGAGCAGCCACCACAGGTCCCAAGGAAAAAGTATCCAAGGACTTGTGGGCAATATCCCGAAGGTATAAGGAGGACGTGAAGGAGGTCTGGTTGGCCCAGACACCTGCCTTCAGGACCTGCGCCACGGAGAAGTTCTTACGGAACGCTAAGGAGGGTCCGATACCTCTGACTTCGTGGGCTCTCGGTCGGAGCGTACGGATGTCGTCGCTACCAATCAGCCTCGTACGCTCTCCTGATCACCTCACGCAGCCAGAAAGAAAGCGTGTTCTTGGAAACTTCTTTCTTGGTAACCCCAGTGCTAACGAAGAGGCGTCGACACTCAGGCCTGAGGTGTCGAGTTCTCTTCAGATAGCGCCGTAGCGCTCACAGGACAAGCAGCATCTCATCCGCATCGTTATCGGTGAAGTCCAGAAGGGAGGGGATCGTGAAAGACTCGAACCTGTCGTCAGGGATCGACGGATTCTGAGTCTTGGCTACGAAGTTCGGGACAAAATCGAGCGTCACAGATCCCCAGCCTCTGGTGTGTTTAACATCATAAGAAAGACCATGTAGTTCCCCTACTCTCTTCGCCGATCCCTGCCAGGGCCAGCAAGAAGAGGGTCTTGAGGGTCAGATCCCTGTCTGACGACTCTCGGAGTGGCTCGAAGGGTCTTCGAGTCAAACTCCTAAGGACGAGAGTCACATCCCACGCAGGGGGCCTGAGTTACCCTGGGTGGGCAAGACCTTTCGAAGCTCCTCATTAGCAAGGAGATCTCGAACGAGTTCGAGATGTCCAGTCCCCTCAGTTTTAGGACGAGAGCCAGGGCGGCTCTATATCCTTTAACTGTGGGTACTGAGAGGAGCTTCTCTTGGCGAAGAAACACGAGGAAATCCGCTACCTGCTGAAGAGTGGCTCTGAGAGGAGACAGACCCTGTCTACGACACCAACCACAGAAGACGGCCCACTTCCCCTGGTACACAGCTGCAGAGGACTGTCGGACGTGTCCAGCCATCTCTGTTGCTGCGCTACGAGAAAAAGCCTCTCGTTCGCAAGAGATTGGTGGATAACAGCCAGCCGTGAAGTTGAAGGGACTGGACTGCTAGGTGGTACCGTTCTACGTGTGGGCTGGGCTAGAAGGTTGTGCCAATTGGGTAGCTCTCTCGGTGCATCTGCAAGAAGAGCCAGCAGGTCCGGATACCAAACGGCTTGAGGCGTTTGGGAGCCACCAGGATCATTCTGAGATTGGGAGTGACCAGCGCTCGACTGATCACCTTCCGAATCAGACAGAAGGGAGAAAGGCGTAGGCGAAGAGGTTGTCCCAGGGTGTTGGAGAGCGTCCTCTGCAGCTGCCCATGGGTCCGGCACGGCGAAAAGAAAACCTGAAGTTTTCTGTTGTGCCGGGTAGCGAACAGGTCCACGATCGGTCGCCCCACAGGTTGAAGAGCCTTTCCGCCACGTCTTGGTGTAGAGACCATTCGGTCCCTATCACCTGATCCCGACGGCTGAGCTTGTCCGCTACTACATTCCTCTTGCCTGGAATGTAGAGCGTGCTGACAGCTCTATCAAGTGAGCCGTGGCCCACTCGTGCACCTGCACCGTCAACTGATGGAGCGGAAGAGACACTAGCCCCCCCTGCTTGTTGACATATGCCACTACTGTGGTGTTGTCGCACATCAACACCACTGAGTGTTCCCACCAAGCGGTCCTGAAATTCTCGGAGAGCGTTGAACGCCGCCTGAGTTCCAGGACATTGATGTGAAGGTGCTTTTCGTGATGGTCCCACACACCTGCAGCCAGCAAACTCCTCCAGGTGTGCGCCCCATCCCTCGGTCGATGCGTCTGAGAACAGAAGCATTTCCGGGGGGGGAGTGCGTATGGGCACTCCTCTTAAGAGGTTCTTGTCGTCGAGCCACCAGGCTAGGTCCTGCCTCACCTTGTCCGTGAGAGCCACGGGAAAGTAAGGAGGATCCTTGGCCTGAGACCAACTCTCCCCTTAGCCTCCCCACTGGAGAGACCGCAGGTGAAGACGCCCGTGAGGGAACTAACTTCTCGAGTGACGATAGATGGCCGATCACGACTTGCCATTGCTGTGCTGCCTGTTTCCTGCCGAGGACAGGAACCGCCGGCTGCCTCCTGAATTTGCTGATACGCAAGTCTGCGGGAAAGACCTGCCCTGCTACCGTGTCTATCAGCATACCCAGGTACTTCATCTTCTGCTTGGGGTTCGAGATCGGACTTCTCGTAGTTTATCACGATCCCAGATCGCGACAAAACTTGAGGAGTCGATCTCTGTCCTGCAGCAACTGCGAGCGGGAGCTCGCCAGGACTAGCCAATCGTCGAGATACCTCAGAAGACGTATCCCGTGCGAATGGGCCCAAGCTGACACCAGAGTGAACACTCGCGTGAACACCTGTGGGGCGGTTTGAGAGACCGAAACAAAGTGCCCTGAATTGGATACACCGTCCCGTCGAAGATGAAGCGGAGGTACTTTCTGGAGGACTGATGGATGGGTATTTGAAAATACGCGTCCTTCAGGTCCACTGAAAGCATGAAATCGTTCCCCCCCCCTGATCGAGTCGAGCACCGAGCGTGCCGACTCCATCGTGAACCGCGTCGTGCGAACGAAGCGGTTCAGGGGAGAGAGGTCTTATCACCGGACGCCAGCCCCCCGATGCCTTCCTTCCACTAGGAAGAGGCGGCTGTAAAAGCCGGGTGACTGGTCCTCCACGATTTCTACAGCTCGTTTCGCCAGCATGGTCTTGATCTCCTGTCGAAGAGCGTTGTCCTTTGATGATCCCCGGACAATAGGTTTGTAGATGGACCGGTTTGGAGATGAGGGGGGGCCGAGACTCGAAGGTAGTAGATATCCCTCCCGAAGGACGTCTGCTATCCAGTTCTCGGCGCCGTAGTGCTGCCAAGTCGCCCAATGGCTCGCCAGGCACCTCCCCACTTCCGGCAGCAGGTGAGGGGGAACGCCGTCCCCCCTAGCGCTTTCCCTCCTCGTTTCGACTTCTTCCCACCACCTCCTCGGGGAAAGGAGGTTTTTGGGAGGAGGGCTGATTACGGCCTCCTTTAGCAGACGTCGAAACAGCAGGAGTCTTCACACGGGGCTGGACGGTGCAACCGTCTTCGCCGCCGTGGAAGCGCTAGCCAAGCTCTTTGGCTTGGCCGCAGTCGCTCGAGATTGCCCAGTAACCTTCGAGACTGCCTGGTGAACTAAGCGGTCACTGTCATCAGTGCGCCGCCTTTCCACCGCAGCGTCCACCATCTCTCCGGGAAAGAGAGCTGGGGAACTCCTAATTGGTCCATTGCGAAGCCCGAGCCGCCTCACGCCCGGCCCCCGTTGGTCACTCGGGTAAGGACTGCGTCCCTACGTCGAAGAACCAAGTTGGCCCACAGGTTAGCAGTCTGATGGGCGAGGTAAGAGATCGCTCTTCCTCCAGACTGGCACAGTCTCCTGAAAGAAGCGTCGTCTTCGAGAGCAGAACTCCCAGAGCCGGCCGCTACTTTGGATATTGTGAGGGACCACAAATCCAACCAAGAGACTGCCTGGAACGCTGTCATAGCGGTAGATTCCAGGGCAAGTGCCTCCTGCTGCGAGAACCAGAGGTTCTCCGACAGGAGCTGCTGCAGGGACACACCTGGAGTCAGCCTCGCTAACTCCGGTTAACCTGTTTCGGCAGTATCGGTCTTTCCGAAGGCACGTAGAATCGCCTCTGACGCTGTAGAGGAGGAGGAAGCAGCTTAGAAGACCGTCCGGATTTCAGCGAATCCTCCCGTCCTGAGACGAGATTCTCAACTTGATCCAGGACTGAGTCTGCAAGCTCTGATCGCGGTAACCCCACCATCATTTTGGGTTCCCTCTTAGGACCCCAAAATGACTCGAGCCGGGACGTGGGCTCTGCCGGTGGTAGCGGCGATCCTTCCGCAAGGTCATTATGCTGACGAATCAGCTTAATGACCTCTGCAAAGTTCCTCTGTATCTCGGGAGTGACTGCGTCTTGTGGAGTAGGACCGTCCAGTCCCTCCAGCAAGAACAGATCCGTGATACTCCTCCTTCAGAAGGTGGAAACAGCGGCAGACCCCTGACGGTCACCTCCAACTACTTGCGCGTATGTTCTGGTCGGTCCTAAAACCGTGCCTGAGCCATACGGCGTCATAGCGGGATCACGAGCGGCGCACCTCTCGTGATCACTCCTCGGTACCTCGCTCCTCCCGGTGTAGCCCGAGGAGGTTGAAGGTACGGGAGAGGCAGACCTGACGCTCCCACCCTCGCTCGCTGGTAGGACCAGACGTGCTGGAGGGCTGCTGCTGATCGTCAACCCGCCGCGGTGGCGATCGAGCAGCAGGCCTAGCCTTGCCGCTCGCCTGGGGCGAGAGGCTCGGCTGAGAACGTCGACGCTGATCTCTAGCGTCAGGCGAGCTGTTGCTGGTTACCGTCTCCGCCCGGTCCCTATGGGAGCAGCGGTCAGGTGACCTGCTAGGCTCTCTGTCGCGGCGAGACCGGCCAGCGTCCTCTCGGCGCGTCGAGCCGCTGGTACCAGCCGTGGCTGGTACCGACGGCCGCGGGGACCCCTTCCTCGCCTCAACCCGTGGCTGGTACCGACGGCCGCGGGGACCCCTTCCTCGCCTCAACCCGTGGCTGGTCAGCGACCGTCACGTCAACCCGAGCAGCCAGTGGTCGCTGCGAGAGTGTCCACTGGCCTGGCAAGAGTCGTGCGCACGACTCTCGCCAGTCTTCTGCTCCGCGCCGCTGTCTTGACGGCGAGTGAGCTCGGACGTCAAGACTTTGGCTGGACGGTCTCCCGTGGAGAGCGTCCACTCGGTACTTCTCGCGAACGAGAAGCGGCCGAGACGGAACCTGATTTAGCGGCAGGACCGCTAACACCAGGTGAGGACGTACCAGCCGAGGCTGGTACACCTCTGGTCCCCGTCGTCTTCTTCTTTGCAGAGGAAGAGACGGGCCCCGTTTCCCGAAGGAACAGGAGGACCAGCAGAAGAAGAGCTCCCCGACTCGCCTGAGCGAGACGGGCCCTTAGAAGATCCCGAAGGAGTCTTCTTAGGGGGGAGGAGGCAGCCTTTTTCTTCTTCGGCTGGTTAGCCTTAGAAGTCGAAGGGGAAGAGGAGGCAGCAGACGACGAAGAAGACGACGAAGACGACGACGACACCTTCCTCTTTCTTCCTCTTCTTCTTCGCCAGGCTCCGCAGGACAGACGTCAGGTCTTCCATCCAGAGGGAGCCGGGGCAGTTGCCGAAGCAACAGGGCCCGACTGCACCTGTCCGGAAAGACCTGAGACTGTAACAGCACCACCAACAGCAGGAACGACAGGAAACAGGTCCAGGAACAGCAGGAACAGCATGCACATTATCTGAAAAGGAAGGAAGCAGCAGGGACAGCAACAGTACGGCAGGCACGGCAGGAACCACAGGAGAGCCAGGCGTCCTGTCGGCAGCTACCGTCATTCTCGGCACTGGCGGCAGGTCTAGGGGGTACTCTGGGGCAGCGGAAGTCCGGGGTCGGCAACACAAAGACCCAGTGGCGGTGGTGCACCGTCCTCTTTGGTACGGCAGTAATAGGTTGTGTATTGCAGCCGTGGGTGTCACCGTCATTACATGTGGTGTATACACCAAGTGCGGTGGCATGTCATACGCTGGTGTAGATATGGTGGTAGTGTAGTGGTTACCGTACCATGAGTGACCACTGCCGACCCCGCCAACCGCTGAATCAACCCCTGGATACTAGGCACTCCCTGCAGTCCCAGCGACTCCCACACCTGTCCCAGGTCGTCCTTCGCTGGTGGCACATCTGCGGAAGCAACAGTCGGAAGCAACAGTCTGTTGCGGAAGCAACAGTCAGAGGGGTTTCCTCGCGCCTGGGGGAGAAGAACCCCACCCAGAGCGGACGGAAGACCCCGAATACAACTGGACGTCCGGGTAGCGGGCGCCCTCCTCAACACTCGACGGATCGAGAGAGGATGACTCCGCGACCCCCTCCGCAGGGGAAGGCGCGAAACGTGGGGCTGGCCGGGGCAGGAAAGAAGACGAAGTGTCCGTTACCAAAGGAGTCACTGGACTTTCCGATGACTTCTTTGGGCGGCCTAAGTCTCTTCCTGCCCTCGTACAGAACCCACTGCGCCTCGGACCAATTCATACATGTTTATACATGGCTCGTTGCGGGAGCATTCTCGCCCTCGACAACGAGTACAAACTTCGTGTGGATCCACATCCACAAATGATCTGAATCCGCCGCATCTACGCCTCCAGCCCGGGGGGGGACACACTCTAACGGGCGACTGGGGGGCGTGGCGAAATCTCCATTTCTTGATCACTCATTATTGCAATGAAAAAAAGAAATGCAAAGTACTTACAATCATATACTCTCAATTACACTAGGAAAAAGAGGGCTGATACTCAAAGCAAACGACAAAGCGGGCAGAGCGATGACGAGCACGTCCTATCCTCACACGGCCGAAAGCAAAAGTGATTCGTTTACCTCCCAGTCGCGCGGCGCGCGACGATCGGACAAGCAGTTAACTACCGTTCTCCCCTTGTTCGAAGCTTACGACCGTTCCAGCTGCCGCTAGCTACTTCCTATTGTTAAAGGACCGATGGTTTGTATTACGTATCGGAACAAACTCGAATTTGCGCAAGACACGCTAACAACACACACACACACGGGAATGCACTCACAAACTTCTCAGTTCCCACTGAACTTCCCAGCTCTCCCGAGTCTCGAGGCATCTCGGATCTCACCCTGGGCAAAATGCTGAGTCCAGTTCAATTCTCTCCCATCACTGCCACAGTTAACGGACAGATATTTTCTCATTATCTCTCACTTAGCAACTGAAATCTAACAATTCAACAATTTTCCACAATCCCACAAAAGGCTTTGTCGTTCGAAAACCACCGCTAAGCCACCACTGTTACGAGACAAGAATCACGTATTTTATTTGGTAAGCGTCAAGCCAAAGCGGTAGGCAAACTGATACACACTCAATCTCTCTCTCTCTCTCTCTCTTTCTCTCGACTCACAACTTCTCTCTCTCTCTCTCTCTCTCTCTCTCTCTCTCTCTAAGCGACCGCTGGCATAGCCTTCGCTCTCTCTCTCTCTCTCGACTCGCAACCTCTCTCTCTCTCTACCCTAACAGGTCACCAAATGAGAGTCAGAGATATAAAAAATATAATATTTATTTAACAATGGAAAGATAATAACTCAAGTCTCACAGACTAACTAACTTAGTTAAACCCCCAATATTAAAATGTCTCAATCAGTAATTAGTCACACCAAATAGCTCTCCTCCATACGGGATTCTCTGTCCCCCTAGGACTCTCGGCCCCCTTGCCAGAATCGTCTGTTACAAAGACAAGAGGAAATACTCGTAAGGACACACAGTTGTAAAGACAAAGTCAAAGATTAAACATTTTTACAAGGTATTAACAAGCCATCCCTTTGGCTAAGGTAATACAAAACTTACCCATTACAGCCTGGAAAACCACACTATGTTCACAAAAACTCTTTGGCACGTGCCATCGTGGCTCTGCCTTTCTCTCACAGACCTCTCTGAAAGTCTCCCCATAGACTTGGCTAAAGATGCCATTATCAACGGAAGAGGCGCACACGTACATACGAACTCATACACTTCGGTAACGCCTCTATAAACTGGTTGCAGCCAGTTTCCAAAGGCACTTGAACAAGATCCCATGATCTCACACATAACTACAGAACGAACGTTGACCCACTTAAACAAACATGTTCATATCACGCCATCTCAGAAATAATTTATCAGCTTTCTCAGGTCATTGCTTTGGCTCTGTTCTGCGCAAAGTCACAGCACATCACATTGGCATATTAAACATATTATTAATTATAACCCTTTCATCTATATATATATATATATATATATATATATATATATATATATATCTATCTATGATATATATATACATAGATATATATATGTATATATATATATATATACTATATATATATATATATATATTATATATATATATATATATATATAGATAGATAAATATATATAGATAGAGATATATATATATATAGATATATATAGATATATATAGATATAGATATATCTAGATATCTATATGTATATATATACGTATATCTATATATATATATATCTATATATCTAGGAGGTTCAGGAGGTCCATTGATACTAAACAAGAAGGGCAAGATTTATTATAAAACGTTTCGCACATCAACTTTGTGCATCTTCAGTCTGTTATAAGAGAAATGCATATATTAAAAACTAAAAATAAGGATTCACAATAGTATTCATGTTAAAATGCAATAAAATATAAATAGTTAAAAAAGAGAAGGAGAACCACTGAGGTACCAACCGACTAGAATGGAAGGAAAGAAAGGAATGATTTTTGAGAGAGCCAGGTCCAAGACGTTGACTATGCCAGATGTAGAGGTGGAGCCGAGGTGTTGTTATTCAATGGGGGAACCAGTCTTTTCATAATTAATGATTCCAAGGTAGTTAGGTGGTCCGGGTCTTTAGTATAACCTATTATCGAGAAGTGCTGTTTTGATACATTTCTTTTGCATTTGGTGGCATGATTCTTGATACTAGAAAATTCAGGATTA
>NC_061091.1:17936529-17939029 GCF_015104395.2 Macrobrachium nipponense | reverse complement strand
TTGCCCTAGGAGGAGGTCATAACATCCTGGAATGTGGCTTGCAACTGCAAGAGTACATAATTTGGAGAAGTGAGGTCTGGTGACCCTCAATTGGGCGGTCAGAAGGATCAGCTTGATATGGTTGATACCCTCAATGGTGATTAATTGATGTCTATCGACGTTAGTCCCTTGGGGGATTCGATCTTCCCGTATCAGGGATATTTGAGCGCCAGAGTCATCGATGGCTCTGACGTGGCTTGGCGGATAATTGCTTTGGAGGGTGCGACAGTGATAGGGCCCTTAGCTGGGGGTCCTAGTGAAGCTGAATTCGTAATGGCCATTGCGATGGCGGGAATATTGTAATTCGCGCACCCTCCGTAGTTGGCAAACATGTGACCCTTGCGGCCACAGTCTCGGCAGAACTTGTTCCAGAACTTCTTCCGTGGCACTGGACGATAAGGCCGAGATGGCACCACAGGTTGCGAATCTTTGGGGTCACCAAGGCTTGCAGGGTGCTCTGGCACAAGTGAAGAGTCCTCTCTGGCAGTGATTTGATGTGGGGGGGTTAAGGAATCCTCCTTTGAATCACCCTCGGAAACAAGTCCGGGGTTAACTGGTGGGCTAACCTCTTCCACAATGGAGGAGGCAGGTGGTGAAATGGTAAGAGGCTGGTAGGATGCAGCAGGAACTTCTGGCTCTGGCACTGGATCAGGACCAGGCTTGGGAATGGAAAGGATGTCAGGGACATCGGAGGCACTAGCCTCTGAATCCAAAACTGAGGTTTGGTTATCTGTCATGCTGCAGGTGTCCAGTACATCTGGTAGTAGGAGCTGCGTCCAGGGGAGATACGGCTTTAGTAGATCTCGGCCCAATATCACCTAATAAACGTCATGAAATTTATCAACTACGCCCTAGCGGCACAATATGGTTTCCCTGGTCTCCTGGTCCAATAAGGGCATTTCCACCTTCAGAAGGACCGAAGGAACAGAATAGAGGTGACCGTCAATCCATTCAAACTGAATGACTTCGTCCTTCTGGATTTTGGCACCCCTAGGCAAGGCCTTTCTTGAGATGAGGGAGACCTGGGCTTCGGCATCAGCCATGACGTGTACCCACCGATAGGCGGTAGGAGAATGTTCCTCTGGGAGGGCTACATGGTAGCCTTGGAGAAGTTCACCCAGGAAGCTTTCATAACAAGGTAGGGATCGACTTGGGCACTGCATGCCCACGCACACAACAAGTGGTGCAGAACCTCCGCAACCACCTCTTACTGGGAGTCCAGCTCATGGTCTGGGGCTTGGAAGCAGTAGAGGGTTGGATAAAATTGAAAATGATGGCCAGGAATAGTACTGGATGGAATGGGAATGCCTATTTGGTAATGTGCCACTTACTTGGAAATGGGTTTTGCAATGTGGTAATGAAAAGTCTGAAAAGATTGGGTGCTCTGTGGCACTTGGGAAGTGTCCCGTAAGTTGGTGGCACTTCTGGAAAGGCACCTTCTAATGAGGTGAGAAAATCAAATGGAGTGTGCGGTGTACGTCACATGTAAGGGCGTTCCTAACTTGGGATACGCTGGAATGGGCAACCTGCAGGTCCAATACAGGTGCACAGCACTTATGGAGGCGTCCCTTGGCAGCACTATTCGAGTGCTGATGTAGTGGCACTTATGGAGGCATTCCTTGGTTGGGTGATCCGTAAAAGAGGATACACTAATGAAATGGGCGTTCCGTAGGACGGACACACAGGTAAATAGCTACCTGTACATCTGTACAGGTGCAGCAGCACTTTGAGGCGGCATTCCTTTTTGACAGCACTTAGGGCTGGTATTGCGGCACTTCAGGAGGCGTTCCTTTGAGTGTTCCGAAAGGATCACTGATCCTTGTACATGGAAACACTTATGAATTGGGTGCTCCGTAAGGGTGGATACATAGGTAAATAGCTGCCTGTACTTCCTGTACAGGTGCACGGCACTTAAGGAGGTGTTCCTTGGAGTGTTCCGAAGGATCACTGATCCTTGTACATGGAAACACTAATGAATTGGGCATTCCGTAAGGAGGGATACGCAGGTAAAGGGCGACCTGTATGTCTGATACAGGTGCAATGGCACTTTGAGGAGTCGTTCCTTGGAGTGTTCCGAAAGATCACTGATCCTTGTACATGGAAACACTAATGAATTGGGCGTTCCATAAGGATGGATACGCAGGTAAAGGGTGACCTGTATTTCTGATACAGGTGCAATGGCACTTTGAGGAGGCGTTCCTTGATTGCACTGGTAGCGTGCTGGTGTGTCCCGTCGGACGGCACTAATGCAGTATACTTAAATATACTGAAAAGAAATGGCACTCTGTCCGTGGCAGAGTGTAATGGTGGAGGAGAGTAAGTAAAAAGGGGAAGTACTTCAGCAGCCAGTCGATGGACTATTGGCACTGTAAAGTGGTAAGGCCTGTGGTGCACTGGTGGTGGCCAGTCCTAGACTGGTAACGATTTCCTTGATGGAAGTAATGAGGTTGCGGTGCACACT
>NC_061091.1:17866529-17931529 GCF_015104395.2 Macrobrachium nipponense | reverse complement strand
ACGACATGGTTGCAGTCAGAGGGCACCATTGACAACAGGTAAGGGTTTCCAATTTGTATAAAAAGGGGGGGGGGGGTGTGGTAAGAGTGGTGGCAGGCGGTTTAAGAGGCTTTTTATATATTTTATAAGCTGTAGGTATGCCAACGAAGAGACTGGTGGCCAGTTAGACATAGATGTTTTTTTTAGTGGGAAAAGAGGTTATAATCATGTCACAGGCAACTCGGGGCTCTTTTTGCTGATTCAATGGGTTGGGCAGTGAGAAGCTGTTCATCTCTCGGGCTAAGTCAGTGTCAGCCATCTTGGGATTCTTGAATACCAGTGTTTTAAAACGTGAAGGGGAAAAGTTTAATTTTCGACGTATTAAAGTGTTTCACAAGTGTGGTAAATAGTTCACGCATATTTGCGTGAATTTAGTTTCCAGTCACATGAAGATGTAAGTGTATTTTTCAAGCTTTTTTTCTTATTTTCTCCTTTTTATCTTTTATTTTATTTTTACCTTTTTTGTTGTTGTCTTTTGTGACTTCAATAGGGGAGACCTCTCCCACCGTTGCAGGAGTTTCCAATTTACAAAATGTCGTACCTGAACGGATTTGCAAGCATTTTTGAAAACAGCTTATGGCGCAAAGGGACACGGAGATATGGTGAGGGACCTTCGGGGTCTTTATAAACTACGGAAGGGCACTCATAGCCTCGTAGAACATAGTTTAAAACTTTTTGACGCAGTGGCGGATTGGGTAGGAAAATTGAAAACATCTAAATGGGTTACAGGGAGTAATGTCTCTCTTGATAACATTCATAAACTGATCTATTTTTCCCTGCTCTTGCACGATGTACTGGATGCGATAGTGAATAGCTTTGATGAAAAGATTGAACCTACTTCAGACGAAGAATTACTTTATGCCCAAATTGAGAAACATATGTCTAAATGTCCCACTGTAAATAGTACAATTTTTAAAGGGACAGGCCCCGAGGGATAGAGTGCAAAGAGACACAGAATTTTCTCCTCCCCGTCTGTGTGCAAAAGTTGAATATAACAAAAGATCGATCGATCAAAAGCAACAGCAGTTGCGCTGTTTCAACTGCAATAAACCAGGGCATCCAAAGAAATTGTGTAGGGTTAAATATTGTGGAGTGTGTAAGAGTACTGATCATTATTGGCAGTCTTGTCCGTCTCAGATACGGAGAGATGCGAGGCCTACACCTCAAGGTTCTGGTAATTATAATGTGAGAACTTCCCAGGCAGGTCAAACCAGAGGGCAAAGGGATCGGCGAAATTTTTGGAAGCCCGATCAACAAAAAGGGTACAGGTGATTGGTAAATGCCATTGTGGTCTCGTGGGGGACGCCCCAGAGCCCAAGCCTATAGTCTATGGAACAGTAGGGGATGTGGATATCCCGATATTTATAGACTTGGGGCCATCAATAAATCTAATGGACTATAATTTGTATCAATCCATGTTTTCCAATTACCCTTTGCAACCCTCAACGGAGACAGTGTGTGATGTGCAAGCCCATAGATTAAATTCCCTGGGTTGTGTTCAAATACAGTTTACTCTCGGTGACAGAGTGCTAACAGAACCATTTTTGGTAATGAAAGGAATTGCGTTGGGCAACAGACTTTTGCTGGGTCATCCTGCTTGTAGAAGACACAAGATTTCGATCCATGCGGGTGTTAATGGGATAACAGTCGGGATACCTGGTGTTTTTCTGCCTTATGAGGACGTGATTAGAACGGAGGACATGGAGGTTATTGAAAAAGATGTGCTCGGTGATATTAATGGCGGTGATACGAGTGTTACGGAGAAAGGTAATATTAAAACCCAGGTTGCTGATATGGGAAATGATTATGGGGGTTCTATCAGAGTTCACAGTGATAACATTGGTGGTGATGATACTTTGGATGGTGATGTTGATACTAATATTGATGTTATTTCTGATACTAACAATGCTGGGGATGATACTGGGGGTGGTAATGTGTATGGGGCGGTGGAAAGGGGAGGTACTAACCACAAATATAGAGGTGTTTTATCCGAAGATATTATGTTACTTCCTGGTTCGAAGACTATGGTAAAAGTTAAATTGAAGGAAATGAGAAAACCCACAGATGTGTGTGTTATTGAAAATAGCGAAAAGCTCAGAGGGGTTGTTAGCACGGCATCGGTGAACAGTGTATCCAAGGATGGGTTTACGTGGTTAGAGTTGCTAAACTGTAATGATACAGTTAGGAGATACCAGAAGAATACATATATATTGGATTTCCAAGATTGGAGTTGTGATAGTGGTTCAGTGGCTATCGTAGAGGGGAAACCTGAGTTTTCGGAGGCAGAAATGCAATCAAGAAAACGAATATTTAGAGAACATTTAGCTAATGCGGATTATAGCGAACACGTTGAAGCGATAAGCGGGCTCTTGGCAGAATTTAGGGATACGGTAGCCTTACAAGGTGATAAATTGGGGTTGTCTAATGTGTTAGAGCATAAGGTAAATTTGGAGAGTGGCACAAAACCTATTTATATTCATGCATATCGCATACCTTTCAAAATCAGAGAACAGGTAGAGAAAGAGGTTAATAGATGGGAAGAAGAAGGAATCATTAGACCTAGCCTGTCTCCTTACAACTTTCCCTTGTTAGCGGTGCCTAAGAAAGACGGTTCTGTCCGTGTATGCGTCGATTTTAGACGTTTAAATGAAAAGACGATCCCTGACCGCTACCCAGTCGCGTGCATACCAGATCTATTTGCTGAAATTGGGGGACATAAAATTTATAGCTCAATTGATTTGGCGCAGGGTTTTTTACAGGCCCCTCTTAGTGAGAGTAGCAAGGAATATGCCGCTTTTTCAGTGCCCAAGGGACACTATGAATTTACGCGAATGCCTTCCGGTTTATCGGGCAGTCCGATGACCTTTACCAGGTTGGTGAACACAGTTTTGCACGGGTTGTTGGGTAAAAATGTTTTTGTGTATATGGATGACATCCTGGTCGCAACAGACACGATCGCGCAACACCTGGAAGTGCTAACAGAAGTACTTAGGAGGCTTAGATTAGCGGGGTTGAAAATTAAGCTAGCCAAGTGCTCGTTCCTGAAAAAGCAGATCACATATCTAGGTCACGTCATATCTAAGGAAGGGGTTAGAGTAAATGACGATAAAGTCAAAGCAATAGGGAATTTTCGCACCCCAAGGTCAAAGAAAGAGATTAAGTCATTCCTGGGTATCGCCGGTTTCTTCAGAAGGTTTGTGAAAGGGTTCTCTAATATAGCAGCTCCCCTAACTGATGTATTGCGAGAAGACGTTCAATTTCAATGGAAGGAACCCCAGGCGGAGAGTTTTCAAAAGCTCAAGGACGCGCTAATGAATCCCCCTGTTTTGAAGTTTCCAGATTTTAGCGAACCTTTCACATTAGCGACTGAAGTAAGCCAGGTAGGTATAGGTGCTTGCCTTATGCAAAAGTTCGATGGGAAATTTCATCTTATAGCTTTTTATAGCAGGAAGTTCCGGACAAAGGGCAGCAACGAGAAGTCCATGGCCACCATAGATAAAGAAGCCTTTGCAATAGTGTCGAGCTTAGTTCATTTTAGAATGTTACTGATGGGGAATAAAGTAGAAGTACTTACAGACCACAAGCCATTACTAGATCTTTTTAATAAACCCGATTTGTCGCCTTAAAAGAGCTCGATGGTTTTTAACCATCAAAGATTTTGATGCAAAGCTCAAATATATAGAGGGCAAATTTAACGTGGTTGCTGATGCTCTCAGCAGGAGTTTTCACGACACGGAAGGTTTCCAAGTCGCGCAAGTCACTAGCGAGGCCATACAATGGGATATACCTCTCACAGAGCAAAGGCAAGATGAAGACAAGATTTTAGCAGATGCAAAAGTCTCTAAGAGGGAAATTAGTCAGGAAACGTTATAAGTTGCCTTTTTCGGGTTTGGAGTTAGAAGGTAATCTATTGGTTAGGAAAATTAAATATAAGTTGAGAACCAGTGAAAGTAAAGGAGATATGACACAGATCGTAATTCCGAAGGTCCTAATTCCAGTGGTTTTGAATATAGTTCATTGCAGGTTCGGTAGTCCTCACTTGGGAACAGAAAAAACATATGATGAAGTTCGTGCTAAATACATTTGGGGAAAGATGTGGAAAATTTCGTAAGGAATTGTGCGGTGTGCAACGCATGTAAGCCTGCAAGGACAACGTCATGCAAATTAGGATCGTATCCTATACCGAGTAGACCTTTTCAGAGAATACATATGGATATCCTGGGGAATTTTTGTGAGTCTAGGTATGCGAACAAGTACTTGTTATAGATAATAGATGAACTTGATAATAGATGAACTTACAAGGATAGTAGAAATTTTCCCACTTAAGCATAAAACGGCCGAAGAAGTAGCCATAGCATTTTTCAATGGTATCATTTGCAGATATGGCTCACCCGAAGTTCTATTAACCGATAATGGGAGGGAATTTGTGAACAAAACCTTGGAATGTTTAGCTGAAGTCATGGGGATACAGAAAGTAACAATTATTCCATACAGACCCGAGGCTAATGGGTTGTGCGAACGGGCAAACAGGAAAGTGCTCGAGGCTCTCAGGAAAACTGTAGGTGGTAATGATAAGAATTGGGACAGATATGTTAATGTTGTTAGACATAGTATTAAAACTATGGTTAGTGATTTCATTAAAATGTCCCCATTTGAAGCATTGTTTGGTTGTCCAGCACGAGGCACATTTGATTTGTTAACTATGCCTCATCATGGGGAGGATATGATCGAGGCGTTGGTATCCACAGTGAGAGAGAGACATGTTTGTCTCAGCTGTAATCTCGAATCCACAACCAGAGATATGGTACAGAAGAGTAATAGTTAAACATCTGATCCCAAGATCAGTGTCGGAGACAAGGTATTTTTAAAACTTAACGTGAGAAATGAACTAGATTACAAATTAGGCCCGAAGTTTGAAGGTCCTTTTAAAGTCATTGAAGAGAAAACTGGAAACAGATTTGTAGTCTTAGAGGAAAAAATAGGTCGGTTGACGTTAACACATATCTCGAAATTGAAAAGAATTGGTTGTGATGATTAATATATTGTCGCGCAATTGCATTTTATTTTTTTTCTTGCTGTCTGTTTTTTGCAATTTGGTGGCGGAATGCTTTAACGTTTTTTTTCTTCTCTCTTTTATTTCCTTCTGTTTTTTTTTTCTTATTATGCGCAAATCTGCGGCGTTTTGGCGTAAGATTTTGCGGTTAATATTTTACGCGGGAAGTGGATGAAATATGGCAAATTTTTGTTTTAGCTGAGAAACGTGATGATAAACGTGATTATTCCTGTGTGTATGATATTTGGGGCTGAAGTTTTGGGGTTTCACGAGCCGAATAGATGACATTGGGGTTTATATAATTCGGGTAATGTCGTGGTGAGTTATGATTTAACGATAATTTTTTGGGGGGGATGATTTGTTTTGTTTTGTGTGGGGTTATCAATTAATTGGAGGAAATATTGTTATCACTGGAGTGGTGTTATTATTAAGATGGTGATATATATATATATATATATATATATATATATATATATATATATATATATATATATATATATATATATAAGGAGATGGCATTAATCCTTGGGGGTGACTTTCTTTTTTTTGGTGGTATATAATTAAGGAATTGTGAGTTTATTGTAGTTTTGTATCCTGAATAGGTGATAATTTTTTATATAATTGGGCAGTATCGTTTGGGAAAGTTATGTCCTTGAGACAATCTTTGAGCAGCTTGGTCATGTCCTGGAGATAAGTTCTGTGAAACGTGCTGATGTGGTTTCAGTATAGAACATTAATTTGAGAATCATGAGTTTCTGGCGGTGCGAGTCTGACTATGCTGCAGTTCGAAGCACCTGAGGTGTTTACAGGTGGATTTTTTTGCTAATGATGCTGTAATGAATCCGGTTGCGGTTTTTTCCCTTTGGAATTTATTACTCGGAGATTTGCACTATTCTCGTAGATGTTGATTATGGCATTCAATGGGAATGTATCATGTAAGGGGATTCTTTTCCAGTCGTTTCTGGTCGATAGGATTGCTGCGGTAGCAAATTCCGTAACGGTACTCATTCCGTTTTGGGAAAGATATTGAATTATATATGTTTCTTTTTCTCTTATGTGCACTGTGTAATGGGGGAAAGTTCACTTATTATTGTTGTTATTATTTTTTCCTTTTTTCTTTTTTTTTTCTTTTCTTACGAGAGATGTTGTAATGGGGGTTAAGCTCTAAATAGCATTTCTATTTTGGATAGGAGATATAATTTGTCGTGGTATGTGAGTTAGATATAAGGGGTATTTGGCATTATATTTTATGAATGCTAGTTATATAAACCATAAAGGGGTCTTTCCTGTTAGACATTATGGGTTCTCTTTTGATAGCGTGTTTGTCAGATATGGGATTATTTATGAGGATTCAGTGGGTAAAGATTATATTTTGTTTAGCGAGGAATTTTTAATATTTGACTAGTAGATTGAGTATATTAATTAATGACGGATTTGTGGGGTAAAGCAAGACTTTAGTTACTTTATGACCATGTAGACCTTTTAAATACGGACACACAATGACTTGAGAATTCCCAACTCTACGTGATGATGGCGATGGAAACGACTTCGTTCTACAGTACCAGAGGTTGAGTCAAGTCTACACACGAATGGCGTTTCTATGGACTGCCTTTGCAAAGGCTGAGATGTCTTCGATATATCGTCTCAGGATACATTCTGGGATAAATCAGGAGTCTACAGTCTTCGATGAGGCGGGTGCGAGTAGCACTTGCATAGAAGTCACAGGATATTTCCTTGACGACGGGGTGGTGACCATGTTTCCTTCAGTAGAAAACGTTGGATCTACAGTTTCGCGACAAGATGGTGTTGGATACGCTCACGAGGGTCACAGACGCTGAATAATGGCGCGTGCTGGGTTGTTTCGAGTTGGTTTACGCACTCGACCTGCGTCTACAACTATTCGTCGAGTTCTGCTTATCTTTATGACAAGATGAGGCTTTCTTTAGTGACCGTTACACTATACCAATATTAATGATCATATTAGGTGCTATACTGATCACAATTTGTGCGATATGAGTTCTTAAACTTTTGTGCATTCGACGAAGCACAAGGGCTCCAGCAACGGAGGTAGCCCTAAGTCATGTGGTAAATTGATACATTGTGCATTAGTTGCTGATGTGGTGTGCGACAGGAGTGCACAGAGGACATACGTAGGTGGCTGAGCCATCTTACAAGTGTGTAATGTTAGTGAATCACATATCATGTCTTGCTTGGAGACAGGCTAAACTGTAAGGGCAGCTTACTTGAGTGAAGGAATTTGGGTACGTAACCGTTTTAATCGAGAGACCGCTCGTCTTGTCGTCAAGCATGTACATCCGTTTGTACGGATGTTACAGGTCTAATAGACCAGGGCACTTGCGAAAGTCACATGCCTTTTGGTGAGAACAAAGAGGTCAGTTGGTACACGCCAGGTGTCGGGAGAGAAAACCCCCATCGTAAAGATGGGTTCTATTCCATGGAACTAGAGACGGGATTCTCTAACCTGACTAATATAATGAACTTATTGACATTCTGGGTCTGGGAGTGAATTCTTAGTCAGGAGGGTAGAGTGATAACTCACTAGTTTTCTTTATGGGCAGATTTGGTTTTTGTCACTATGGCTTGTTAATCATTTTGTTCTATTCTATATTCATCTGCATTGAGTAATAAATAGTATATTTTTATACTTACGTGATCTTAATGGCCTAACGACATGGTTGCAGTCAGAGGGCACCATTGACAACAGGTAAGGGTTTCCAATTTGTGTAGTTTTAATAAAAATGGGGGGCAAGATATATATAAGAGATCCTCACGTGAAGATGAAAGGAGGTACCAAGACTTTCAACTTTTATTCCAAAGTCATCTTCAGGGTACTGAACAATTTTAATAGAACAACTTATACAAATAAAGCAACATGAGGCCACAAATAATAAAACAAGTCAACAACCTACTTAAGTATGCAAATAAACATTGTTCAAAATAAAAGACATACTTAGCGGAAATATGTAGTTACTAAAATCACAGTACAAAGCTATCTGTTTTAGTTACTAAAATCACAGTACAAAGCTATCTGTTTGTAAAATATCTAACAACTTGTTTAACTGTTAAATCATCAAGAATGAAACTTTTTAACAATTCGTCCATCTTAAAAAGACCATCGCTCATATTCATGTTATTAAAAGAACTAATGAGGCAACCTTCAACTAACAATCTGTCATGCATTGATGAACTTCTAGAAACGACTCTAGGTGAATTCCAGTCTATACGGTGTTCAAAATCCTGACAAAAAATGGCACTTGAACCGTTTGCAACCCGTACATTATATTTATGCTGTGTAACTCTCTTAGTTCATTTTTGTCACGTGAGGGATTTTGAACACCCTATAGACTGAAATTCAGCAAGAGTCGTTTTTAGAAGTTCATCAATGCATGACAGATTGTTAGGTGAAGGTTGCCTCATTAGTTCTTTTAATAACGTGAATATAAGCGATGGTCTTTTTCAGATGGACGAATTGATGATTTAAAAGTTAAACACGTTGTTAGATATTTTACAAACAGATAGTTTTGTACTGCGATTTTAGTAACTACATATTTCCGCTAAGTATGTCGTTTGTTTTGAACAATGTTTATTTGCATACTTAAGTAGGTTGTTGACTTGTTTTATTATTTGTGGCCTCATGTTGCTTTCTTGTATAAGTTGTTCTCTTAAAATTGTTCAGTACCCTGAAGATGACTTTGGAATAAAAGTTGAAAATCTTGGTACCACCACCTTTCATTTTCAAATGAGGATCTCTTATATACTTCACCCACGGGACCATTGTGGAACTGCAATATATATATATATATATATATATATATATATATATATATATATATATATGTATCGAGCTACAAATGTCCTTTAATATCTAATTCGCTCTACCCCGGAATTAATATATTTTCATATATGTTTAACTGAGGGGGAATTTATTAGGCGATAATAGAATTGGCGGCCGCCAATTCTATTATCGCCGAATAACACGGGACCATTGTGGAATTGCAATATATATATATATATATATATATATATATATATATATATATATATATATATATATATCGAGCTACAAATGTCCTTTAATATCTAATTCGCTCTACCTCGGAATTAATATATTTTCATATATGTTTAACCGAGGGGGAATTTATTAGGCGATAATAGAATTGGCGGCCACCAATTCTATTATCGCCTAATAAATTCCCCCTCGGTTAAACATATATGAAAATATATTAATTCCGAGGTAGAGCGAATTAGATATTAAAGGACATTTGTAGCTCGATATATGTATATGAATCACGGTAATGTGATATGACCATATATATATATATATATATATATATATATATATATATATATATATATATATATATATATATATAGATTAATATTATTAATATATATATATAATATATATATATATATATATATATATATATATAGATAGGATAGATAAGATAGATGATATAGATATATATAGATAGAGATATAGATATAGATAGATATATTTTTACGTATGGGTTTGGCCTTATGCCCAAAATGTAAGGGGAAAAAAAATAAAAAGAGAGGAAATATTGGAGCGCTTAGGACTTATCTCAGATAACTGTAAAATGGATTTTTTTAGCTTTATTCTGGAAGGTCGCCATTGAAAACTCAGCTGATCACTCTAATTTACATTTCTTTACAATCAACATTGAATGGCCTCAGATAAGGCAATGCATATAGCAATGTGGGCAGAGGCCGGGTACTGTTTGGAACACTCTTATCATTCCCAATATGAAAACTATGGCCAAAATCAAATACTACTGCAATGCTGGTTTCCAAATTGTTAATGTCTAGCGGTAAGGAGGCACTTGCGAGGAGGGAGAGCACGGACTCAGCAGGGTCAATCTGGAAATGAGTTCCTAGATTAAACACAACATAAAATAATTGGAAATGAGTTCCTAGATTAAGCACAACATAAAATAATTGGAAATGAGTTCCTAGATTAAACACAACATAAAATAGACTTCTTGCACAATATTTCAGCTACAAGGTCAGTCACTTTTATCTAACACACACTGGGGGAGGAACTCGAGTGCTTAAATGAAATGCTTAATGAAGACTTTGTTTATCTGGGACGATCACAAAAGGTAGCATGTGGCCGGTGGGCAGAAAAGGAATAAAGGGAGGTTCATTTGATAGGTAGGAATTTGAATTGGAAAATGAGGGAGAGTTTATTTGACTCGGAGGAAAAGAACTGGCAATAGACTGTAATTCAAGACGTACCTGGGTGTCTTATGAAGAGGAATTTTGGAGAGGTTGGCGTCGGCTTTGTCAGAGTTCAAGGTACGCCAGTTAGCGCCCTTTGTTAGGCCTATGGGCAGGCTGGCTTGGACGTCTGTCCTGGGTCAAAGACTCGGCTGAACTGAGAATGGACTCAGGTGCGAACCCTGGGTGTTGGGGCAGCTTTTCCCCCCTTGTTGGCAGGTCATCCTGGAAACAGACATACGGCCAGAGGAAGGTTCACAGGACAAAGGGTCTTATGAGTAGGCCTAAGAAGTACCTAGCTAGCTACACACTCTCCTTGGGATACGTCCCTAATGCTGAATGAGTCTTTATTCCCCCGCTATTCCGACATGTGGCGGACTAGGTCTGGCCTACTTTGAGTTTCCCGCCTAAAGTCAGCTGATGTTGAGAGAAAAAAATGGCTGCTCTTCTAAATACTTCATTTAAATGAAACTGGGGAGATGCTGGGGAGACGAGGTGATCTACATACATAAAAGTTCCCCCTGTTAAGAAGGCATTCACTCCCTTTCAGGCGTGAAGGCCTCGGCTAAATAAGTCGATCGCCTCGACTAAACAGTTCTCCTTCTCTAATTTAGGTTTTAGAGCAGCAATACAGCTAGCTACAATGGCTACCTAACTTGTAGGTGGAGATGCTAAGTGTACTAACTTACTGAATTAATGTAGTATAGCCTAAGTGAGAACTATTGGTCGTCTGTGACAACAGTCTACTCTACCCCTATGTAAGGTTACTTTGAAAATTCTACTTGCTACTACCCTAATGCCCTGGTACTAAATTATTAGCCTAACCTACTCATTACAATTAATTAGAGACGAAATCATTCCAGAATGTGGTTCGCACAACACAGGTTTATCGACCTGAATTGTTAAAATACATAAGATGAGGTAATGATGCGTGAGGGTGACGAGTGATTAGTAGTGTACCAGGATGGAAATTTAATGAGGTAATTATGACATTCAAGTGAGGGTTAGTAATACAAGTTCTAGGGTTTAGAGGGTTAGTCTACTGGCAGAGATCAGGCTGGCTACCTTCTCTGGGTAGGTGCCAGGATCACTCTGCAAATGAATGTGACACTGTACCTAGGGCACAGGTGCCAAAGAGAGCATGTGGCTCTTTGGTTAGTTCATGAATTTGCATCCCTTCTTCTTCTTCTTATTCCTCCAGGGCCTGGCTACACCAGTCCTAGGAGTTGACGGAGGCACCGACTGTGGGGAAAGGCCAGAAATGCTGTCAGGATCAGAGGCAGTGGTAGCCCAAGGGACTACGGGCGAACACCCTACTTCGGCATCTGTGGTCATCCAGAGAAGGTGTAACGGTGAGGTCTGCCGTAGGTTCATCCTCGGCCGACAGAGGCGATTGTGAAGAAGAATCGTGGACTGGAGCTGGGCAATAGGCTGTGTTAAGCTCCAGGCCTGTTGGAGGATCTCCTGTAGGAGGGTCCTTGATTAGGTTAGTTATGGGCACTAGCTTGGGGCCAGGCGGCACGGAGGTCAATGGTTGTGGTGGCTCTACGTCCAGGCTGGACGGAGCATGGCACTGCTCAGTGCTGCCAAATGGCATTGGCAGAGAGTTGACGTCAGATGGACCTGTGACAGTTACCAGAGTTGCCATACCTCTCGGGGTGCCCTTGGTGGTGGGAGACAGAGGCTCCTGTCCCTTGTGTAAGGCTGAGCCTTTTTGGAAATGGACAGTGTCTGCTGCTGGTAGCTTGCTAGGGCACCTAGGCCAATTCGTAGAGTGCCCTATTACGTTGCAGGTTTTGCAGTGGAACTGGGAATGATCAATCTCCCTCCTTTGTGACAGGGGAGACTGTTGGTGGCTGTACTTCCGGAAGGAAGTAGGTCTTGGATGACTCCTTGCTTTGGAGTAGTTTGTCGTGGGGTTAGGGCCCCTAGGTTTTTTGGAATGAGAGGGGGACTTTAAGTCTTGCCCTAGAAGGAAGTCATAACCTCCTGGAATGTAGCTTGCTACTGCAAGGGTACATACCTTGGAGAAGTGAGGTCTGGTGATCCTCAATTGGACAGTAGGAAGGATCAACTTAATATGGTTGATACCTTCAATTGTAATTAGTCGACGTCTATCGACGGTAGCCCCATGAGGGATTCTGTCCTCCCGTATCAGGGAGATTTGAGCGCCAGAGTCATCAAAGGCTCTGATGTTGCTTGGCGGATAATGGCTTTGGAGGGGTGCGACGGTTATAGGGCCCTTAGTGGTGGGTCTTAGTGAAGAATTTGTAACTGCCATTGCAATGGCGGGAATATTGTGATTAGCGCACCCTTTGTAATTTGCAGACATGTGACCCTTGCGGCCACAGTCCTGGCAGAACCTTCTCCAGAACTTCTTCCTGGGCACTGGATGATAGGGCCGAGATGGCACCACAGGTTGCGAATCTTCGGAGTCACCAAGGCTTGCAGTGTGCTCTGGCACAGGTGATGAGTCCTCTCTGGCAGTGATTTGATGTGGGGAGGTTAATGAATCCTCCATTGAATCGCCCTCGGAAACAACTCCGGGGTTAACTGGTGGGCTCACCTCTTCCGAAATGGAGGAGGCAGGCGGTGAAGTGGTAAAAGGCTGGCAAGAGACGGTGGGACAGTGAGGCACAGTGGATGTAGGGCTGGAAGCTCGCCGAGTGGCTTGAGCTAAGATGCTCTCCTTATGTGCTTTCTCTCACTTGATTTCTTCATCTTTGAGAGCTAGCTCATGCTTTCTCTCTCCTTCTCTTGCCTTCCTTTCAGCTTCTCTTGCCTTTTTCTCTTCTCCTTTTGCTTTTCTGTCTTCTTCTGTTTTTCTCTGCTTTTCTCTTTCTTCCCTTTCTTGCTGGCGCACGGCATCCTGCTGCCCTTCACCCACTGGCCGAGGGCTGGTCCAGTGTAACTGGCCTCCTTGCCCAGAGTTATGAGGGTTCAGAGTCTCTCTAGCTGTATGGCTACGATGTCGTGGAAAGCATGGTAAGACATTTTATTTAGGTTGCAGCAGAGGCTGTCACCTATGAAGTGATGGCCAGGAATAGTACTGGAGGGGAGTGCCTATTCAGTAAGGTGGCACTCACCTAGAAATGGGTTCTGCAAGTGAAGGTAATGAAATGTCTGAAAGACTGGGTGCTCTGTGGCACTTGGGAAGTGTCCCGTAAGTGGTGGCACTTTGTGAATGGCGCCTTCTAATGAGGTGAGAAAATATAATGGAGTGTGCTGTGTAAGTCACACTTAAGGGCGTTCCTAAATTGGGAAATGCAATGGAATGGGCAACCTGTAGGTCCTATACAGGTGCACGGCACTTATGGAGGCGTTCCTTGGCAGCACTCTTAGTGTGCTGATGTAGTGGCACTTATAAATTTTATTACCGAAGCATAGGTAGAGGCACTTTTGTTTGCCATTATCACGCGCTTTGCTTCGCTAATGCTATATTCATTATCAGCCACTGCCAACACGACTACTTCAAATTTATATCTGGGGCTAAGCCTCAGAATTTGGAGAGTGATCATCTTACATCGAAAACAATATTGGGCTGCTTTGCACTCTTCAAAATTATCATGCTCTGCAGAGCATGCAGAACACCTTTTATTGTTGTCGCAAGTTTTGAATTTGGGCATATTCAAAGCATTTGGAACACTGTTTTGGATTTTTTTATATTTGTTAACCCTTAATGGATGGATTGCTCCACAGGAGTAGTAATAACAGGTTTGGGGTGGTGGACGGATTGATCCTTTAGATAGACAATATTGACAGATTGATCCTTTAGAGAGACAATATTGACGGATTGATCCTTTAGAGAGACAATATTTAGTGCCATCAATATTGAAAGAATCGGGCAGGAAAGAGGTGCCATACTTTTATAGCCCATAAATTCAATAATGGCAACTTTTACAGTAGCCAAAATCAAGACTGGCTCATGCATGCTTAGTTGGGATTTTGACTTTAAGGGAAAATGTACTGCATCTGTCTCATATGACATCTTTTAATAAATTAACTCAAATACACCAAATGGCTGTTGTTGGTTTTGGTTCTTGTCTTTTATGATAGTATGTCGGTTGTAAACATAATTTTGCAATTAAAAGTGCAAAGAAATATTAGAAAATACATGTAAAAATAAAAGGTTACTGAATCTTTGCTCTCTGTAAATTTACATAAATATTTTTCATCAACAAATATCCTAAGAATTTGTTACTGATTTTATTTAAGGGGGCCGGCCGGAACCCTTACATATGAAGGTATAAGGTGAAAAATGCAAAATCATGAAAAAATTCATGGAGCTTCGTATGGCAATGGAGAACACGTATACAAAATATTTCATCAAAATTCCTCTTACTTTCGTTGCTACAAGGTAATTAGTAAACGTAACTCAATAAGCCAAAAACATTGATCCGTACAAGAAAATGCAATATTTCTTCTGTTATCATAAATTTTGATAATTATTGTCAAAGAAATTGTGAGCAATGAAATCTGTAGAGATTCCATGAGTTGCAGAAGGAAGTCACCTAAGCTAACACCTTTCAGTACGAGCATAAACTTCATGTAGTGTATATGTTCGAGTTTCACCTCTGACATTCGCTTGCTTTTACGTATCTTTATCTTTGTTTTGGTAAGAATTTCATCATGCCAATGAGGAAAAGACAAGCAAAACATCTCGCTAACATACAGACGAAGAAAATTTGCACTAATATGATTACAGAATCTCATAATATACACGATATTAGCTTAGTTAGTGAAGAGAGAGAGGGAGGGGTGCGTAGTAAGGAACGCCCCCATCTTGCCTGACGCACACGTCGCACTGTGCCCAGGCTACGCTCTTTGAGCAAAGGGATCTTCATTTATGATAAATAACATAGTTTTGGTTTATTAATACCCAAAAAGGAATACAAAATTCATAATAATCATGATTTATTAACACTGTCTTTGCAAAAAGAGAGTACTTGTTCAAGTTTCACCTCTGACATTCTCTTGCTTTTACGTTTATCTTTGTTTCGGCAAGAATTTCATCATTCCAAAGAGGAAAATATAAGGAAAACATCTTTCTAACATACGGAAGAAGAAAATTCGCTGTAATAAGCCAAGTTAGTGAAGGAGAGAGAGAGTGTTCCATAGGAAGGAGTGCCCAGTCTTGCCTGACACAGTGCCCCAGGCTAGGCTACGATATATGAGCAAAGAGATCATCATTTATGATTAAATTATCATAAATAACAGTTTTGGTTTATTAACCCTTAATCGCCGAGCCAGTATTTCCGAAACTGTCTCCCGTATGGCGGCGGTGTTCGCGAGTGAGCGCCAAAGCGGAAAAAGCTTTTATTAAAAAAATCACAGCACGCTCAATTTTCAAGATTAAGAGTTCATTTTTAGCTCCTTTTTTTGTCATTGCCTGATGTTTAGTATGCAACCATCAGAAATGAAAAAAATATCATTATCATATATAAATATTGGAATATATAACAGCGCAAAAAAACAATTTCATATATAATTGTATACAAATCGGGCTGTTAGCAAAACGGTTAGAGCTAATGAATTAATTATTTTTTTCGTTGTATTGTACATTAAATTGCAATGATTTTGGTATATAAAAAATTGTAAAACGATCAAAGCAACACAGAAAATATTATCACAATATGATGCATGAATTCGTAACGCGCTGACGTAAAAAAAAAGTTGTTTTCAAAAATTCACCATAAATCGAAATATTGTCCTAGAGACTTCCAATTTGTTGCAAAATGAAGGTAATTGACTGGATATTACAGCCCGTAAGTGTTGTAGCTTACCATTGCAGTTTTCGACCATTTCGGTCGAGTTAAAGTTGACCGAAGGTAGAATTTTTTTATTTATCGTTATTTATATGAAAATATTTCAAAACTGATAAAAGCTAAAACCATGGGTTGTTTTTTATTGTATTCTACACGAAATTGCGCACATTTTCATATATAAACTTTATGTAACGGCTAATATTAAAAGGTGCAAACATTACGACAATCGGTTGAAAAAATTTCTGATTTTTTTGGAAGAGTTACCGCGCGGACGTAAGGAAAAAGTTTTTTTTCATAAATTCACCATAAATCGAAATATTGTCCTAGAGACTTCCAATGTGTTGCAAAATAAAGGTGAATGATTGAAAATTACTAGAATGTAATAGTTTTAGCTTAAAATGCGTTTTTTTACCATTTCGGTCGAGTCAAATTTGACCGAAGGTTGAAATTTTGGCACTTTTCGTTATTTATATGAAAATATTTCAAAACTAATAAAATCTACAACCATGGGTTGTTTTAAGTTGTATTCTACATGGAATTGCGCACATTTCCATACATAAAACTTTATGTAACGGCTAATATAAAACGGTGCAAACATTACGACAATTGGACGAAAAAAATTCTTATTTTTTTCGGGAGTTACCGCGCGGACGTCAGGAAAAAGTTTTTTTTTTCACAAATTCACCATAAATCGAAATATTGTGCTAGAGACTTACAATTTGTTGCAAAATAAAGTTAAATGATTGAATATTATTAGAATGTAATAGTTTTAGCCTAGAATTGCGCTTTTTGACCATTTCGGTCGAGTCAAATTTGACCGAAGGTAAAAATTTTGGCACTTATTGTTATTTATATGAAAATATTTCAAAACTGATAAAAGCTGTAATCATGGGTTGTTTTTCGTTGTATTCTACATGAAACTGCTCACATTTTTATATATAAACTTTATGTAACGAGTAATATAAATAGGTGCAAACATTACGACAATTGGACGAAAAAATTTCTGATTTTTTTGGCAGTTACCGCGCGGACGTAGGAAAAAGTTTTTTTTTTTCAAAACTTCACCATAAATCGACATATTGTGCTAGAGACTTCCAATTTGTTGCAAAATGTAGGTAAACGATTGAATATTACTAGAATGTAAGAGTTTTAGCTTACAATTGCGGTTTTCGATCATTTCGGTCGAGTCAAAGTTGACCAAAGGTTGATATTTTAGCTCTTATCGTTATTTATATGAAAATATTTCAAAATTAATAATAGCTACAACCATGGGTTGCTTTTAGTTGTATTCTACATGAAAATGCGCACATTTTCATATATAAAACTTTATGTAACGGCTAATATAAAACGGTGCAAACATTACGACAATCGGACGAAAAAATTTATGATTTTTTTGGAAGTTACACCGCACGTTAGGAAAAAGTTATTTTCAAAAATTCAACATAAATCGAAATATTGTGCTAGAGACTTCCAATTTGTTGCAAAATAAAGGTAAATGATTGAATATTACTAGAATATAAGAGTTTTAGCTTACAATTGCGTTTTTTTACCATTTCGGTAGAGTCAAAATTGACCGAAGGTTGATATTTTGGCACTTATCGTTATTTATATGAAAATATTTCAAAACTGATAAAAGCTACAACCATGGGTTGTTTTTAGTTATATTCTAAATGAAATTGCGCACATTTCCATATATAAAACTTTATGTAACGGCTAATATAAAACTGTGCAAATATTACGACTTTCGGACGAAAACATTTCTGATTTTTTCGGAAGAGTTACCGCGCGGACGGAAGGAAAAAGTTTTTTTTTTTTATAAATTCACCATAAATCGAAATATTGTGCTAGAGACTTCCAATTTGTTGTAGAATGAGTGGAAATGATTGAATATTACTATAATATAAGAGTTTTAGATTACACTTGCGTTTTTTCGACCATTTCGGTGGAGTCAAAGTTGACCAAAGGTTGAAATTTTGGCACTTATCGTTATCTATATGAAAATATTTCAAAACTGATAAAGCTACAACCATTGGTTGTATTCTACATGAAATTGCGTACATTTCCATATATAAAACTCTATGTGACGGCTAATATAAAATGGCGCAAATGTTATGCCAAAGTGACAAAATAATTTCTGAGATGTGTTGCTGATGCTTTTTAGTGCGAGAAGAAAGAAATTCGCGCTTGATCCATGAACTCCCAGCATCCCTCAAGGTGCGTGATACAGAAGTTTTCGCCAAGTAGGCCTATAACTATTTTTCCATGAATTTTTTTAAAAACTTTTTTGCGTCTACGTTTCATACGTCAATTCAGCACCCAACAGACAATTTTCGTCAACGTTTAATATGTCCAATCGGCGTTTAAGGGTTAATACCCAAAAAAGAAATATACATTCATAATAATCATTATTTATTAACAATGTCTTTATAAAAATACAAAGGAATACTTTGAACACCTGTATCTCAAAACTGTACTTATTGACCTTCAAATTCTATCTTCTCACTTAGTTTCAAAGCATTGAAATTTGGTATATAACTTTGAAAGACATTATAGAACAATCAAATAGAGCCCTTTTTTCCAATTTTTGCTTCGTCTTTTTTTTTCTTTTCCTGATTTTATAGGGTTTATTTTTTTTACTATAATAAAAAATTCATAGTAAAAATTCATATCTAGCAAAAAGTGACTTTTATAAAAAAAACTCTTCATTTGATTGGAGGTTTACATCAGGTCTATATATGGTAGTAATCCCAGTTCTTAATATTAAATATCAAGGGAGGGGATAGAATTTGGAAAATGGTTATTTTTTGGGATAAATCGCCCTGGCATCACAAAACCAAAGGTCAGAGGCCAAAATTATATGCAGTTTGGAGATGTCCCAAGTCACCTTATTAAGTGGAATAAATGTCAAAGTCCTGTCCTTAAAAAATGGCGTTAGCCAGCCGGCCCCCTTAAGCGTTTTGATAGTGTGATTGTAATTTTACAAAATAAAATAATTTATTAGAAAAAACGTAAGTTGGTAAATTTTCCATTGTCTTGTGAAACAGGGCTCATAAGGGGTTGTAAATAGTAATTTTCAACTTCTTGTGGAAGGAAGGAAAAGTTTTTCAGAATTTTTTTCTTTCATCATATGCATTTGCATATATTGCTCTTTCCATTTTTTTTTTTGTAAATTACCTGACCTCAAAGTTTTGCAGGCATGGGGTGCTGCATATTGATTTATTACCCTGGCTCCTAAGGGTTAACCAGTATCCTCTAATGGCTAACGATGATGGTATCAGGTAGGTAATTGGAGGAGAAAATTAAAAGCATAGCTGCATCCCCTCCAAGTTTTTTTTCACATGTGATACGCAAGAAGAACATTGATGGAGAATCTCCACCTCTTTAAAAACAATGGAATGGAACCAACCTTACTCTCAATACATTCCAGGGTTTTTATAAAATTTTTCCCTCCCTCCTTGTAGCTAGCAACATGCCGTATATGGGGAGGGAGCGCTCTGGTACAAGGGGATGGTCCATGTTTTTCTGTCTTAAGAATAAAATCAACTGGCTCATCATTCAGTTTTTCACTGAAAACTTTAGTGCTGAGATCTGCATCATTTAGAATGTGACTGGAGTTTTTTGCTGTGCCTCACTAGCTTCCAAGGGTGAAGAAAATTTAACTATAAGTGGAGCCTCGACATACAAAAGTCCCAACTTACGAAAAATTCAAGTTACGAAAGCAAACACAAAGATTTTTTTGCCTCTACATACGAAAATATTTCAGGTTACGAAAGGGTGTTACTGTAAAGTCCCAAGATTCGCCCGGACCGCCAAGAACAATTTTAAAACTCGCGCGCCGCTGAGTAGACTTGTCACCATCCTCCTGCTCTCCCATTGGTTCCTGATGCTAGTCACCCCTGTAAGATCCTGCTCTCCTATTGGTCAATATCTCTCCCATCGTGCTCGGCGTAGAGGCGTTCTCAGCCACTTGGTAGCAGCATCGTTATCGTAAGCACTCCGAATTCGTTCGTTCATATACGATTTCGTTTGTTAACGTAAATTTGTGTTAGTGATTTCGCTTTGTACTTTATCATGTTGTGTGAGAACTTTAGTACATAACTTAATTACGTACGTATAGTCATGGGTCCCAAGAAAGTTGCTGAAGTTCACGGTAAGAAGAGGATGCTTTCTATGGAGACAAAGATGGAGATTATCAAGCAGTATGAGGCTGGCATGCGGTCGAGTGTGATCGCTAAGGAATACGGTTGAAATCTGTCGACGATAGGCACCATACTTAAGCATAGGGAAGCCATCAAAGCAGCTACACCTTCCAAGGGTGTGACTATTTTGTCCGAGGAGCCACATGCACAATGAGATGGAGAGGTTGTTTCTTGTATGGATAAAAGACAAAGAAATTGCTGGCGATACAATAACCGAAACGGCAATCTGCCACAAGGCCAGTGCTATTTTTGGTGATTTGATTGCCCAGGCCGAAGATGACGGAGGAGAAGGGACATCGACGCCAACCCCAGACTTCAAGGCTTCTTGTGGGTAGTTTGGAAAATTCCAGAAATGGAATGGCATCCAAATTTGGTGGTGCGGCATGGGGAGGCCGCCAGATCGGACACGAAAGTGGCCGAAGCCTTTATTAAGACGTTCAACAAGATGACGATCAACAAAGGCTGCAGTTCTCAGCAAGTCTTCAACTGTGATGAGACTGGCCTTTTTTTTGTAAAAAAATGCCTCGTCGGACGTACATCACGGAGGAAGAGAAGAAGCTACCCGGGCATAAGCCTATGAAAGACAGGCTTACGCTCGCACTATGTTCGAACGCCCGTGGGGATTGCAAGGTGAAGCACCTAATTGTCTATCATTCGGAGATTCCTCGAGCCTTCAAGACCCACAAAGTGCTAAAGGAGAAGCTTCCAGTGATGTGGAAGGCTAATGCAAAAGCCTGGGTAACGAGACTTTTATTCACCGAGTGGGTAAATCTGTGTTTCGGCCCGACAGTGAAAAAATTCTTGGAAGAGAAGCGCCTCCCTCTGAAATGTCTGCTGATGTTGGACAATGCCCCTGCTCACCCTACTGGCCTCGAGGAAGATATCCTAGTGGAGTATTCTTTTACAAGGTTCTTTATCTTCCGCCTAACACCACCCCTCTCCTCCAGCTCATGGACCAGCAAGTGATATCGAACTTCAAGAAGCTGTAAATGAAACATCTTTTTAAGAGATGTTTCGACATCACTGATACCACAAACCTCACCTTTCATGAATTTAGGAAGGAGCATTTCGATACTGTGATATGCATCCGACTCATCGATCAAGCTTGGCAGGAGGTTTTGAGGCGAACCTTGAATTCCTCGTGGAGGAAACTCTGGCCTGATGCCGTATCCACCCGAGACTTCGAGGGATTTGACATGGGCGAAGCTGATGCAGATTCAGAAACAGATGACGATCCTGAAACTGTTTCGCAACCAGATCTTGACGAGATTGTTGCACTTGGCAAGTCCATGGGGCTGGTTGTTGACGAGGACGACATCAATGACCTTCTCGAGGAGTGCCAAGAGGAGCTTACGACGAATGAACTGAAGGAGTTGGAGGTTATGCAACATAACGTCATCCAAGAAGAGTTCTCTATCAGCGGTGAGGAGGAGGAGGACGACGACCCTATGACAACGGCAGAAATTAAGGATGCTCTAGCTGCTTTTCATAAGGTGCAATCATTTGTGGAAAAGAGACACCCCGAAAAGGCTTACACAGGTCTTATGCTTGCGCAGTTTGATGACGTTTGCCCAAGTCGTTTCAGGAACCTTGTGAAAAGCTTGCAGAAGCAATCTTCCTTGAATAGTTATTTTTTAAAGAGGCCTTTAGTAGGAGTAAGCAAACAGGAAGATCCAAGTGATACTACGAAAAAACAGAAAGTTGAAAGTGGTGAAGAAATTGAAAATTTGTAAAAAACAAAGTATAAAAAAGTAAAAAAAATGTAAAAATAAAAATACCAAAAAAAAGGAAGAAATTTAATTTTTAAAGTTTTTGTAAAGTTAAATGTTAACATTTTCTGCCATTTGTTAATGTATTTCGTAAAGTTTAGTGTTAATGTTTCCTGTCATTTTTTAATGTGTTTCATAAAGTTAAGTGTTCAAGTTTTCTGCCATTTGTCCTCCTCTGTCGCAACTCTCGGAGATCGCCTCACTTGAAAGGTAAGTTTCCACATTTTACTACATACGTACGTATGTATGTACAGTATTTCTTGTACCATGTACACTAATACACTTTATTTACAGGTATGTAGTACATATTAGTAGTATATGTAGTTTAAGTTAGGTATTGAATGGTCCAAATTGTTGTATTTCATTGTTTATTGGTCAATTTAGCTTTATTATAAAATTTACTGGGGTGTTTTTGTAGGGCTTGGAATGAATTAGGCAATTTACATGTAAACTGTGGTTCAAGATACGAAAAAATCAGGTTAAGAAGGCTGCCTCGGAACAGCTTAATTTCGTATCCTGAGGTACTACTGTAGCAGAAAGTTACTGCTTGTCTTTTTCTAGAAGTAATTTAATTCTTTCTACTTTACCAAATTGTTTTACTACACTATACAAACATTCATAATCTAATGAAAAGCTTATATTAGTGCAATAAAGGACTCAACTGTTGTCTCGGTGTTTGGTTCTGTTCAACAGCCAAGCTCATGTCCATGCTCATGCCAGAAGTTGTTGCCAGTGCCAGTAAGTCGTCGGATCCAGTGGAGGGAAAACTAGTAGCTAAATCCATAAATTTAAGCCACTCCACATGCAGTCCAAAAGTGCACATCAGACACCCAAGAGCTCTACAGAGACACCAAGAGCACATCAGAGGAAAACCGGGCAGCTTCTACTGCCTAGCCTCCCCAGGCCAACACAACACTATAGACCACAAAGAGACCCCAAGTTGCCAAGCATGCACACACCAGACCCCCTCACACAAGCTGACTCACCCACCCACCCATCCAAAACTGCTTGGTTATATCAAGAAAGTGTCGTGGATCAGTCAAGTATTCACATTCTCCATCAAAGACACAAGTGAGAGTTGACTTCCAGTAGTCCACCCTACAACCTACCACGATCTCTTCTCTTCTCAGACTCACCTAAGCAGTAAAATTTTGTGACAGCGCAGGTGAAGGATAAGATTAAATTGTGAACTGTAATACGTAATACAGGCAGTCCCCAGGTTACGAAGGGGGTTCCGTTCTTGAGACGCGTCATAAGCCAGAACATCGTCAAAAATCCTGAGAAAATCTTACTTTTAATGCTTTGGGTGCATTGAAAGCTATGTAAACTGCATTCTTATTGCATTTTTCATAAAAAATCTTCAAATATTGATTATTTTGCATTTTTGGTGTCATGTTTCATCTGCCAGATCAGTGTTGTAGGCGTCGTAAACCTGGAAATAATTTCTGATGAATATAATTGAAAAGCGCCTTAAGCTCGGAACGTCTTAAGCCGAACTCGTTGTAACACGGGGACTGCCTGTATTAAGGAATAAATTAGGTTAAGGAAAATCTGAGTTTTATTCAATAATCCTTAAATCTGTTCCCACTAATACCCTGCTCCATTTGTGTAACTTGAAAAGCCCCCACAATGTCCACATCAATTAATGCCAATAATATTGTAGGCATTCCGACGGGATCTGGCCATCGCAAGAATGAAGGCAGGATCCCTTACCCCGTCACCATGTGAAGGAACCTACTCGAGGGGTCTTTTTACATATGAAATGTGTAAAAGCAATGATCATTTGATTCCAATCGGAGCTGACTAGCAAATATATCGATGTTACTAATGCTAAATAAAGCAATTTCATTCGCTATACTAGATAACAGAAAGGAAAATTGGGATCATGCATCCATAGAAAACCCTCGAGGCTATTCATATGAATGAATGAAAAAATGCCCTAGCAATCATACATTTTCAAATTACATCACTGACTTTGAACCATTCATCATAAATGCACTAAGAACAAAATTGGTTTGAAATGATTGTCAGGAGTAAGAGAAGCTGTCACATCACTTAATACACACACACCAATTCTCTTAACTAAACAGGTGTTTTGTAGGAGGTCTGTATGCAGCCAATGTAATGCAGCATTTAGCTTATTACAATTTACAAAATTGCAATGTTACCGGCGATGAGAAGTTACCTAACTCCTCATTGGATTGTGGCATTTTTCAAATAAATTATTTGATCTTTTGTTGGGATATGTCACTTTGGATTCATCAGTACTTTTAATTCCACTAGACCATGATTCAACCAACAGCAAAGCCAAGCCAAGCTTTGAAATTTCATATTAGGTGAACTTTAAATTTTATTCAGGACAAATCATTTGGATCTGCCAATTTTCTTA
This sequence comes from Macrobrachium nipponense, assembly GCF_015104395.2. Lineage (NCBI taxonomy): Eukaryota > Metazoa > Arthropoda > Malacostraca > Decapoda > Palaemonidae > Macrobrachium > Macrobrachium nipponense. The sequence continues at coordinate 17,907,053 of NC_061091.1, read as the reverse complement.
TTTTGACTTGCCAACTTAAATTACTGTACTTTATGGTGACAGTAATCTAATAAGTCTAGGACAATTAACCCCCCTGGACAATTACCCCCTAGGACAACTAACCCACCCCCCTTAAATGGTTAACAGATTAGAATTACTTAAAGTGACGTTACTTTCATTGTAAACAAAAACATTTTTCCTTAAACTGTCTTTGCTCTCTAAATTACTCTTAAGTACAATTAAATAGTTTCTGAAATTGTTTATAAACTAAAATGTTCTTAAATGGTTTCAAGAAGAATTCCTTTATTTATGTTCTTGGCATGTATTTCTTTTCTTGACATTTAGTGAAACAACCAAGATCCCCTAAGCAACATGGAATTTATCGGAAGTTCTAGAGGAAAAGACAGACTAGCGCTTGATGGATATATATATGTTAAGCAGAAAGACTTGGCAAATGGTGTTGTGTGTTTTGAGTGTGAAGAAAGAAGAAACAAAGGCAGTTGCAAAGGTCGCCTAGCACAGCTAAGCTGGGAGAGACATGTTCTACTCTTCCTACGAGATTCTTCATGGTATATTCATATACCAAGTTCATATTCAACGAAGGGAAGTTATTGCTACTCTTCATAATCACACCCATGCGCCATCTAAAGCGAAAATTGAAGCTGCGAAAACTATCCAAAGTCAATATGCGAGCCATCAATACAGAAGAAACAGCACAGCAAATACTTTCTCAGGCTTGTGGAACCATTGATGAAGAAACGGGAGCAAACCTACCACCAATTCATCATTTAAGACGTAATATTAGACGCCATCGACAACGTTTATCTCGCTCACGGCCATTGCCTTTAAATTTAAGCTCAAGAACTTGTTTTAACAGATGAGCATACCAAAACACAAGATGGTCAAGATTTTCTGCTTTTCGACTCTGGGCACGTTCAGAAACAAATTTTGATCTTCGGAACACATAAAAACTTGGATTACCTATGTCAAGCGTCACATTGGTCGCTAGATGGAACGTTCAAAACAGTGACTCGGATATTTTTACAATTATACACGATTCATGCTCTGACAAATAATCGTTCAGTTCCTTTAATATATGCTCTTTTACCAGATAAAAGCCAAACAACTTACTCAAACCTACTGGAGCAGTTAAAACTACTGAAACATGATTTAGCCCCAAAGACTATCATGGTCGACTTTGAAAAGGGTATGATTAATAGCTTACAACTGGCATTCCCACAATCCGAAATAAAGGGGTGCTTTTTTCACCTTTGCCAAAGCATATATAATAAAGTTCAATTTTATGGATTTCAGCAGTGATACCTAGAGCATAAAGAGTTTTCCATTGCAATGATAATGATAGCAGCTTTAGCTTTGGTTCCGGCCCGTGCTGTCGAAAAATCATTCGAAACTCTGTGTGAATTCCTCCCCCCGAAACATATCCATTGCAAGACTACTTTGAAGACACGTACTTAGGACGGCAATGTCGAAGAGGAAGAAGGCGCGAACCATTGTTTGAAATAGAGTTGTGGAGTATGTACAACAGAACGGCAGATGAACTTCCTAGAACAAATAATGCAGTAGAAGGGTGGCACAGGAGTTTCTTAGCGAATGTTGGTTGTTGTCATCCAAATATTTGGAAGTTTTTAACATGCATGAAAAGAGAACATTCATTACAACAAATACACAGGGTTCAATCTTTTGCAGGTTTTCCTGGAGAGTCATCTCGAAAGAAATATTTAAATGCTCCAAACCGCATTATTTCAGTCACTAAAACTTATGAAAATAGAGATGTGCTACAATATTTACGAAGTATTGCGTATAATCTGCATTTTTAAACTATTTCTTTTTACTTTTCATTTTAATGTTTTTATGACTTTTTCAACTTGTTGTTTTAATGTTTTATGACTTTATCAACTTTCTTGTAAGAATTTTGTATGTAAATGTATTTGTATACATTAAAAATACTTTAAAATATATTTTATCAGTTTCATCTAAATTATGCTTAACCATTTATAAAATGAGTTGTCCTCGGGGGGTAATTGTCCTGATACGAATCTAATTGCACATGTCTGAAACATGTTACAGGATAGTGATTACCGATGCTCTTCCAATTTATTTTCTGGCATCACAACAGCCCATGGTGCAGGGGTTATGTATACCATTGCAGATTTCAAGAGATTCCATCCCAACTGTAGGAATCCAAGTAGTGTTTCATGCTCTTATCCTTTAGTTTTTCAAAGTAGTGACACTAATTTTGTCATTTACTCAGACTCTAAAAAAACTTTAGGAGCTATTAAAAAATTTAATACTTTCATCCATTAATTAAAATAGTTCACAAGTGGCTTTTTCATATATATTATCTGCGTAAATCAGTCTCTTCCTGTTGGGTCCCTTCTCACATGCGGTTTCGCAGAAACAAGACAGCAGAGGGTAAGCAAAAGCTGCTAGTATTTTATTAGAAACAGCTTTCAGAACAGTGCCCCATACAGACCTAAAGGTCCTATGTCTTATGTTTTAAGTAACTGGCAAGAAAGACAGACATCTCTTTTTGCCAGTAACAACTAATATGGAAATAATATAAATACTATGCTGCCATGGCCTTCATCATTCCAGCTTGACAGATGAACGGAGGTTATTTTAACCAGAATAAGGATTGGGCACACTCATTTAACCTATCAGTTTATTTTAGAAGGAAGCATCCTTCCAGTGTGTGCTTTCTGTGACGAGATACTAACAGTGAACCACATTCTGATGGTTTGTCCCCGATATTATAAAGAGAAAGATATTTCCAGGGTAAATCCCTCTCAAATGTTTTTTTTATCTTTAATTTTATTGGTCACATAGCCTCATTTTCTTTACTAAGCATTTCTTTCACTAATTTATTAACTATAATATAATTTAATTACTCTTCAGCAAAGAATGGCCTTCTTGGCCCCAGTTCTTGGTTTTTGCCCTAAATATCGTATCTATCCACCTTAGTAATGGTTCCTTGCAAGTTGGCAACATTCTGGTAGTTGCAATCTTATTAACAAAGCCAGTAGTATATACCAAGCTGCATCACTTCCAGGCTTCCCACTGGATTATAACAGGATGCCATGTTTGTTAACATTTGGGGTAAGGTGTGCAGCGCTCCAAACACCCACGGGGACAGATAAACATTACTTTACTGTACTTTTGTGTGGAACATAATATTTGAATGCATGACAGGGCCAGTCTCACCACCACCCATACTGAATTGGCCTAAAAGCATTTACAGCCAAAATACTGTTGCTCTTTAAATACACATGCTGCAATATTAATGAAAATATGCATGTTTGTGCAATACAATGACATTTATTTACATTTAAACAGCTACATAGGCAGTTCATATGACGTTTTATGGATGGATGTATGATATTTAGGGCAAAAGCCTAGGCGCTGGGCCCAAGAAGCCCATTCAGCACCAATAATAAAGGGCAAATAAATTGAATTATGGTAAATTAATTAATGAATTAGTGAAAAAAATTATTACTAAATAAAATGAGATGTGACCAATAAATAAAGATATGAACTTTAATGAATGGTGTAATATTAAAAATAGTTTCATGTCTCTAAAAACCTGTATGATGTGATATATAAAGAAAAAACTAAATGTTATTAAAAATTTGTATACTTTAAAAAGATATGTGCAGAAATTGTTGCTTCATCTCCTAAAATATTCAAGAGGGATTTACCTGGAAATATCTTTCCCTTGGGTTAAAATATCTGGAGCAAACCATCAGAATGTGCTCCACTGTTGTATCTTGTCACAGTAAAGACACACTGGTGGGCTGCTCCCTTCTAAAATAAACTGATGGGTTAAATGAGTGTGCCCAAACCTTAATCTCATTAATATAACCTCTGGTTGTCTGTCAAACTGGAATGATGAAGCCTACGGCAGTATATTTTTCCTAATAATTTTATACTCATTATTATTGGCAAGAGAAGTCCACCTTTCTTGCCATTTACTTAAGGAATGTCTAATGCTCTTTACCAAAGTAAACGACAAAAGTATCGTCAGCCATATAGTCTCTTGGACGGCCGGGTGATTAGTAACTCTACTGAATCCAGTCTATAAATATACCATGGAGAATCTCGTAGGAAGAGTAGAATATGTCTCTCCCAGCTTAGCTGTGCTAGGCGACCTTTTCATGCATTCATGGCCCTAGGGGATGGGGGTGGGGGTGGTTTAGACGAATCACGCTGTTTATTTATAAGTGTGCTTTGACTGATGTTAATTTTTATATATCTTCTTGGGATGGATAGGGCTTAAATTTCTCCAAGATTCAGACGTATCGCTTGAAAAACAGCCATTAACGAAGAATATAAGCTAAAGCTTTCAAACTTTAATGACTGGATGAAGATGAAGTTAAAATGAAGAATGTTAAAATAAACTCCAATGGATAAACACTAGAACTAGTGAAATGAATAAATTTCTTTAAAAAAAAAATATTTAGGCGGAGTAGTTCATATTAGGTCGTAGCTATAGCCTTATTGAGACAAATTACAGCATTGCACTAGACTCTAAAATTCATCTTAAAGTTTCTGTACAACCGATTGATTTGTTGTCTTTTTTAAAGAATCAAATCGTTATTACAGTGCTCAATCCTCCTGTTTTATCAGGGGTTTTGGACCAGTACTACTTACAAATAAAACCACAAGAATTTCAAAGTGAACCTACACAGCTCAACGCTGAATGAAGAAAAAAAGAAGATTCAAGACATTAAATAGCCTCGATAGTACAGTTAATAAATACTAACCGGCACAGAATAACATGTAATGCACAGGCCAACATACAGTGCATTGACCAACAGTAATGCGTAGACCAACATAAAATGCATAGACCAACGTACAATGTGATTCCCACAGTAACGTTACCACATTCTCCCTCGCTAAGAAAATGCCGAGATGAAGGGGATAAAGTACTAAATAACTGTAAATTGTGCAACCCTTTTTTAAAAGACGCTTTACCGTTTCTCTCTCTCACTTACACACAGAAGATAATGAGGTTTATTCTCCATAATACAAGATGGGCTGTAATCTGCACCATAATCTATTTCTTTGGAGTCATAATATCCAGATAAAAGGAGGTTAATGGCTTGGAATTTGATAAAGGAGTGGTTGGTGACTGGAATCCTCACTCACTGGAAAGGTCGCTGAGATAGGTCTAGGGAGATCAAGTGGGTAGCTCACCTACTGGGCGTATTGAAGTGGTAGGGTGGTCGAAGGAGAAGGCGTCATCCAGAGAGAGAGAGAGAGAGAGAGAGAGAGAGACATTAGTGCCGAAGGCGGAAACAGATCTACCTATCAAAAGATGAGGTTATCACAGTTTTAGTAAAAAAACAAAAGTTACTCCTTTTTTTCCGTGCGTACTTGCCTTAATAACAATTATGGCTATATTAATACTGATAATATTGCTGTTACTATTAAGTATATCTATTATGTATGCGCATATATATATATTATATATATATATATATATATATATATATATATATATATATAATTGTAATAGCACAATGCCCTCCCTCTCGAATTCTTCGCACTTTTTGGATACGCTTGTTACTACAAAGCCTTAAGATCCAAATGCCAGAAATATGAACAAATTATGATGTCTGGTAGCGGGAAATAAAGCCGGGTCCCATAATCACAACGGGGTATCCAAAACAGGGCGAAGAATTCGAGAAGTTAAGAAGACATTGTGGCTATTACAATTACATATATATGAAGCTGGTAAAAAGTGACCATTAGATTTTACACACTCACACAAATATAATGTGTATATATATATATATATACACACACATATATATATAATATATATATATATATATATGTGTGTGTGTGTGTGTGTGTGTGTGTGTGTGTGTGTGTATGTGTGTGTGTGTGTGTATCATCACAACTGGAAAATTATATTTACAAGCGAGTGTCGATGTAAGGTTTTCAAGTCGACATCCGTCGTTGGTTTTACAAATGAACATTTTTTTTTCCCTTTTAATCCGAACACCAGAGTCAAGTCAGCCCCTGTGACGGAAGGGGAGCTGTCATCCTGTCAGTCCCGTCCATTTCGTTCCGTAGACGAAAATGTAAACCTTCTAAAAATAAACTGACGGACGACAAGCAGGCTCCATCTGAAATGAGGTGGCGTCACTGCAACTGTTACGATAACTGACAGTCGAAATACTCGCCTGTCAAATGAGGGTTTCATCTGGATGAATAGTCTATCGATTTCAGACTGTGTAAAGTGAGCGAGATGCTTAGCCAGTCATTAACAGAAATGCCATGACGAGTTGCCAGTCAGAATTGTGACTGGTTTCTTTCTCTGTTTGCAATGAGACATCTAAACTTTAGTGTTTGGTTTAGGAGAGCAATGCACATGGAAGTGAATTGAAAATATTTCCTGAAACCTTTTTTACGAATGTACTAAACTTGTAAGCTGGTTCTCTCTCTTCCTTAATGTCGTAGTTTATTTTCGTCCAAAGAAAAATTTGCAGCTAATGATTACTGATTAATAACTGCAATGCCTACAGTTCTTCCTGGGCTTTCCATAGGTATTCCTTTCGAAAAACCAGAATTAACCAAGACAATGAAATAAAAAAAATGTTTGAGACTAAGTTACGTAGCTAGAGAGTTACTGTAAGAGCTCGAATTCAGTTAGGCCTATATACAGCTACAACTTCCTGCTGATTCTGTAACGTTATTGCCTACTTAAGTTCCTAAGCAATAAATTCTTATTGGAATGAGTCACCATTAGTCCGGGTATCTATCTGAAGGGCAATGCAATATCAACGCCCCTCCTTAAAAGCTTATTCAGCCAATCAGAATCTCCCAGGTTGTTCACCACTGCTGAGCAGAAAGCTTTCTTCTTCTAGCTCTCCTCTCCTGCAATTCAGTCACTGTCGACTGGATCTCTGACTGCAGATCGGATTGCTGGTAAGGAGGAGCGAGGAATGTTTTCTATCTTTGTCAGTTTTACATTGAAACTTTGGGTTGATCTTTTGATGAGAGATTTTTATGAAAGACTTCAGTATATTTTAGGAATATTTTGACATTGTAGATAGTAATGACTTACTGTTAACATTTCGTGATACAACCTCAATTTGAAAAAAAGGGGAAATATTGTACTTTTATCAGCTTTACAGTGGATTTCGATCTTTCGATACATTTTTATGAAATTGATCACACTTTGTATTCTGTACTTTAAAAACTTAAAACAATAAATTGACCCGTATGAGAAACTTATACAGAAATTACATTAGGTCGTGCAATTACGTAATTCTGTCAGTCAAAATTTCGTTAGGGTAACATAATATTTTCACTGCTAAAGTGTCAAATTCATATAAAAACTGAAGAACATCAGAAAACCAACCAAATAAAATTAAAAAGAAAGAGCGAACAACGGTATCAACACAATAAAAAAATATAAATATACACAAATCAACCTAAATATTTTGACTGAAACTGGTTCACACATTGTGACCGCTACGCTCTATACTCACTTGCTATCGCAGGTATAAATTTCCGTGTAGCAAGGGTCAACACGAAAGCCATTTAATTCCGTATTTCATATACTAATTTTTAAGGTATTGGTATATTGCTACGGGTAAAGAAAAGAGAAGCACTGTACCGATTCCCAATGATGGTAGTAGTCAAGTCCTAGTGAAGTGGACCACCGAGACACATCAGAGGGCAAATAAGTTGCCAGATGTGCTCCGAAGTCCGTACTGGTGGAAACCAGAAGCTAGAGTTCTTTACTACTCTCGTGTTATTAGACCTATAATTCTTCTTTTTTCTATGTAGGGAGTGTCAATCCCTTTCTTTGGGTTCAACCCCACAACTCTCCCTTTAATTTTTCTCCCTTTCTCCTTGAACGTAAGCAAAGGCAGACAGGCTTCAATAATCATTCGCAAATTACGAAACAAAATTTGAATGGAATATACCTTGCAATCGGTAAGGTAAGGTTAAGCGCAAAGGTTTCATGTGGTAGTTTCGAGCATTCCCCGCCCCCACCAAAAAAAATAAAAAAAATAAATAACGACTAGATAATGATGCATCACCAAATAAATAACTGAATAAACAAACAAAAATAAATAAAATAACAAACCATTTCCCCAAATATGAGGGGGTTTCTTAACAAGGATAAACATCTTATATATATATATATATATATATATATATATATATATATATATATATATATATATATACATATATATACACGTATATACATATACGAAAATGTTGTCACTCCTCACATTATTAAAAGGAATATTGAGTTATCCTTCCTAGACTGAAAAACATGAATATATTAGAGTAGAAATTCTGACAATTGGACGAAAATAAACATTTTCTGAGATAATAATCTGCAAGCAAAGATTTACTTAACAATGAAATATTTTGAATCAAATAGTTTGAATCATATTAGAAGAGCAATAACAAGCCCAAACTTACGCCTTCCATAATCCAAAACCAGCACAGAATAAATATATACACCAGCTGCGTCTTGCCCGACAACTATAGTACTAGATGGCTCAGTCTGCAAACCACCTCCGCGTTGCCGTTGGTTCTTGGCCTCCCTGGTGTGAGCTCGCCTTCGGAGCCAATGGCTCCGTGGAGGCCACGGGAATCGCCGTCGAAATATTCAAGATCGTCGTTCAGAAGATGAATTACACGTAAGTTAATGAACACGATTCATTTCTTGCGTTTCGTTCATTTTTTTTTTTTTTCTTATTCTCTATTCTCTCTTCGTCTGTCCTCTTGTTGGTGGTCGGAAATAGTCACAGTTTTGGCTAGGAAAAACGTCACATTAATTTTTGGTGGCCGGTAATAAAGTTACAGGAAAAATTCACAATATTTCTTGATATTTACTTTTGTTTATGTTTTTACGGTAATCCCCGACGGGCTTGTATTAAACACGCCGCAAAGGTGGATACAAACCGAGTTAAAACAATAAAGCCCCAAAGGGTTTGTATTACTAAACAAATCGCAAAGGTGGATACGTACAGAGTTCAAACAAAAAAGACCCAACGGGGCTTGTACTAATCACGCCGCAAAGGTGGAGAATGGATACTACATAACGGGTTAAAATTTACCCTTGGGGTTCACTATTTTTCCTGGATTTTTCCCGTCACACTTCTTCGAGTGTTCGTTACTTTTGTCTTCTGTACTTTCTTCTGTTTCTTCTCTACTTTCTCTTCTCTTGCTTTCCATTCTTCTTTTACTCTTCTTCCTAATATCTCGACATCTTGTATCTTCTTTCCCTTCTTTTCCTCACGTTAGTCTTTTTTACATGTCTTCTTAAGCGTCTGAGAGTCTAAAGTACTTTTTTCACGAATATATTGTAATAATTATCTTATCAAAGCTAACTACACACATTCTTGTGAACCACGACAGCATGGTTTATATGAAGTATTTAAAAACTACATTAACAATAATAACTAAAGTTTGATGATACGTTCTGAAGATAAAATCCATATTGACTATCCATACTAGTATTATTGGTTGCAGGTCCACAATGATATAGCATGTGAGTTTATGGTCTTTAATGTACATTAAAAGCTTTCGAACCTTGTGCTAGGTTCAAAAGCTTTTAATATACATTAAAGAACATAAACTCACATGTGGACCTACAACCTTTGTCATCATTTTCGACACGGAAAACTGTGCCCAAATACTATTATTGTTACTTAATTCAAATTAACCACATTCTTGTGGATTACGCCATAATGCTTTATAACAGTTTTTAAAGACTACATTAACCATAATAACTACAATTTATAAAGGTTTATAATATTTAAAGACTGCATCAGTCTTAATAACTAGTTTATAATGGTTTATTTAAAAACTGCATCAATCATAATAAATACAATTTTGTGATACGAATTGACAATAAAATACGTACTATTCAGGTAATTCCCCTATTACTTTCGACAGGTATACCTACGTCACGGCCGGAAATGACGAATGGGGCCGGCTGTTGCAAAACGGCACTTGGACCGGACTCATCGGGATGAACGTGTATGGGGTATGTTTAATGACTCTCTTCTCAATAGATGTAGTACTACTGGACGCATATTCCCGAGCTGTAACCGAGTTACGAGACCTTCCCTGAAAAAAGCTAGCATAGAATTTTCTTGAATACAATCTCATTATGCTTCCTACACTCAAATTACCTGCTTGATACTTCTTTGAACTAACCCAACATAACCTAACCTAGGGGCATGAGAAAAAAACCGGGGCTGGTGCAATACTACGTAGTATACGTACATCTCGGGAACTTGTGTACTGGGCACGAACCACTGGTTTCTCTGCCAGGATCTAGTATAACTCACAGCCAAGGAAAATTACGTTTATTGACGTTATGATGTGACATTTATTTCTTAAAATTAAAAATTATTTTACACGCAAACAAAGACGTGTGGTATTTGGGAGCTTTCAGGTTGTTTAATTTTCTTACGGAAAATATAGGCCTACATGCACAAATAATGATGCATGTGCTATATTTTTTTTTTAATGTAGAAGTTTTGTTCACACAGGCCTAATTATTAGCGCAAGCATGCAGTATACATTCAAACAATGACACAGTCAAATATAATTATAAGAAGGCAAGGTTCATTTCTTACAGAATTGCCACCTATAATGCAACAGAACTATTTAACTACTTTCTGGAAATACATGTCATGTATAAATACATTATATGCAGTAGTGACAAACTTGAAAATATCTCACCTTAACTCTGGAATAAACTTTCACCAGCAAAGTGACAAACTTAATCATTTGAAAGAGAGAGATGTTAATCACGGTCTATAACATTTTATAGGGGAAATTACACACACACACACACACACACACACACACACACACTATATATATATATATATATATATATATATATATATATATATAAAAGGTATTAAAAGGCCCATTAAAACACACTGGTTTAAAGCTAAGACTATTATTCGGTGGACTAATTCTACCCTTATCAAGAAGTGAGGCGTATCCTGTTTTAACAGGAGATTTATTTACATTAGATATATATATATATTTATTTATATAGATTATATATATTATATATATAATAATAGATAATTTATTTATATATACATACAATATTATATACATTATTATTATATATATATATAGATATATATATATATATATATATATTATAATAATATATATATCTATATAATAGAATTATATTCTATATATATACTTATATATTATATTTATATATACTACATATAATATAACATTATAACTATATTATATATATATATATATAATATATATAATATATGCACATGGCGTCAATTCTAATCTTGGACGGTCTGGCTTGTGAGACTAGCGGTGTCGACATTAGACTAACTTTAAACGGTACTCATTTTTTTTACCTCACGATTTTTTCCTAAGGTTTGCATCGATAATAACTGTTAAAGGATTTAAAACTATAAACATGCATGAAAGCGTGCTATGTCCATTGGCGCTATTTCGTGGCAATACTGAAATCACGAATGGCTGTTAAAATGTCGTCACTTAGTGCGGGAAAGTTATACTTCAATTAGCTACTTACTGCTGATTCGACTCTTAAAAATATCTATAAACGCTGGCGTACATTTCTTTCATGCTTCCCAAAACCAATTAAATAATCACCAAAATTTTCCAGACTAAATTATCTGTTAACGATGTATCAGACCATTCAACCTCCACGTATCAGACATGGATTAGACTAAGACCACCATAGACCGCAGAAGGGCGGGATAGTAAACCAGAGGTGCCTATGTCAGTTACGGCTCTCCAGCACAAAAGTGTTCGCTTATAACAATAACACGCGTTCATAATAACACCACACAATTTGCGATTCATTTGCACCAAGTGTTCACTATCAGGTGTTGTTTCATAATAATACCACATGTCTCCTATCCTATTGCACAACATGTTTTTTAAAGAATTCCATTTGACTTTACAACGCTATCATATGCGGGTTACACACACACACACACACGAGTCTTTCATCTGATAAATTAAATGTCGGTGTTTTTAATTTAACACGTGTCTCTTTTGCCAGCCACCCCCCCAAAAAAAATATTAAGTCACACAATTATGACCCGGTAAGCATTATGAAAGAAAATATATTTCTCGTTAATTCCTTGAATCTAATAATGTTTTTCCCTCGAAACAGAAATCGGACATGGCTCTGGGACCCTTCGTGGTGTCGTGGGTACGAAGTCTGGCCGTAGACTACTCTAGCATCCTCTACTTCGACCACAACGGGATATTCCTGCCTAGACCGAGGCAGGAGAAGGACCTCGCAAACTTCACCAGGCCTTTGTCTGCCGAGGTTGAGTAAAACGAAAACAAACTTTTGTCTAAGTGTTGATACTAGTTATGGAAATAAGGCGCAATCATGATCTCTCAATAGAATTTTTGTAAATATTGTAAATACTTGAATCTAACTTTTGAGAAACGTGCAACAATTGCTGCACGAAAGTTAGACATTGTTCGTATGACCTCATGTATTTGTAAGTTATAAAATCATTGCAACCTGTTTTAGGTCATTTGTACTCCCTTTATTAGAATACTGTTCTCCAGTGTAGATGTCTGTTCCTTCAAGAGATTTATCCTTAATATAGAGTAGTTCGTGGTGGCCAGTTTGTTTCCTGAATGTAGCAGTTATGACTTGGACCATCGACGGATGGTCTCGTTTGTCACTTTTTCATAAGTTGAATATCAACTGAACTTTTCCATTCACAACTGATCCTTGATCGCCTTATCTGCCGAGAGCAATCAGATTTGCTACAACTGCAGCACCAATATGCAGTAAATGTGTCTCGCTGGCAAAGTTCTGTTTCAGAGGCCCTTTATTCCTCACATCATTGAACTGTGGAACTTCAGCCTCCCAGAGGATGTTGTGGAGTTGGAACTTCAGAAGTTCAAGCGAAAATGCAATGCATTACTACCCTAACGCCATTCTTCTTGCATTTTAATACATCTTTATTTATTAATTTACTTTTTTTTAATAAGTGAGAACTCTCCTTTCTGTATTTCCATTTACTTCCCTTTACTTCTTAATCATTTTAATACATCTTTATTTATTTATTTACTTTTTTTAATAAGGGAGAACTCTTCTTTCCGTATTTCCATTTACTTCCTTTTACTTCTTAATGAACACAATGTTCTTTGAAAGCCTGAATTTCAAGCCAATAGCCCCTGTGGGTCTGTTTCATATGAATAGGTTTCACCTACTGAATAATAATAATAATGATAATAAAAGTATATTATAACATACTCAGATAGACCGTGTAACCAAAACTATTTAGAAAAGTGTAATAGCTTTTTTTATAGCAAGGATACGCCTATGTAAAAATTCATGTATGTATGTACAAGCAAATAAACAAGTCAAATGTATATTCTAGACTTGGCTTGCCCTAGCAGTGGTCTTGGGACTAAGCGCCATCTTAGGCCTAGTGATGAACCACCTCCTCTCACCACCAACGCGATACTGCTCTGGGGAACTACAGAGTCTGCTGCCCAAATACGAATCTGGCTTTAACCCTGTCTGGATCATCGCTCAGTTACTCAATGAACGTAAGCAAACTCCTTGCAGATCACGATTTAATTTAAAGGAAAAGAGACACCAGGTCTAGCGCATACTTTTGGCAAAGTCGCTTACTTGAACTAATTAACCTTGGAAAATGAATGTATGGATCTATGATACACGAACATTAGGAAATGCACTTGACAAAATTTTTTTATTAAGTTTTGAAGCATTTAAAACACCAAAATCTACTATTTGTTATGATGTGCAAGGTCGTCACTAATGATGGTACAGTGTAGACTTTGCTAAAGGGTGTTTGCAACGTCCCTTCGGCCCCTAGCTGAACACTCTTGTTAACCTTTCATTTGACCTCCATTCCAGTGTCCTTTCTTCAATCTTGCTGTACAGCCTCTCTAATTATAGCTTCTTCAGACCTCGTACTTCATCTCCTTTATTTCCTAAATCTCTTTATCTTGCTGTTCAACTACTCCATCCCCTTCTTTTCACCGTCCTAAAAACTGAATGGCAAAAAGTGCCCCAGTGGTTGGTTGGCTTGACGAGCCTAAATTTCATAAGTCGAATCAAATCAAAATGATGAGCAAGGTGGTTTCTTGGTGGCATATTGTCAACCCTGATCCAAATATTCCAAAAGTTAATACATAATCTCAGGAGACGATACAATTGTACCTGCAATGTTGCATCAAATTCTGTTCTCCAGTTCCCGGGATGTCTTGTTAACAACGAATCACAATTGAGACTGCCTCAGTCCTTCTCTTAAATTTAGAAAATTCTGAATGAAATACTGTTAAAACTGTAAAATATTGTATATTTTCTCTAATAAAAGATAAAAATAGTTTACTATCGATAATGAGAGCATCAGCAGTAATGATAACTGAATAAAAGAAATTTTTAAAACAGACTTGGCAGATTCAAAAGCAAACTCTATCAAGATGAGTTTACACAGATTGGAACTCCAAAAATGGTTACACAGGAAAAGAGGTTTATTATCACTTATCCTGATGAAAGAGAAGCTCATCCCATTTCATTTTCCAAACTTATTTTAAAGAGGTTCCTGATGTAATGAGAAATCACTTCCTGTTTTTCCTTTCCAGCTTACCCAGTAATTCCACCGACTCATACAGGACGCGTTTTCATGGTCACCTGGCTCATTGCTGCCTTCATCATAGACGCAGCCTATGTAGGGGTCTTGACATCCATTTTAGCTGTACCCAGGGTGACTATTCCAGTGGATTCCTTGGAGGACTTAGTATCCTACGGAAAGATCCCTTGGGCAATAGAGGAAGGAACATCTCTTCATCAGTTGCTGCAGGTAAGTTGATTTTTGCTTAGGGCTGCTTCTTCGTTTGAACGTGAATACAGTCCATATTAAGTTGAATCTGTGATTTCGGTTACAACCCAGCCTACTTGGAATTTGGGGACTCCAAAATGACCCAGTTGACTTAGAATTTGAGGATTTCTTTGCCATATCTAATTGCAGCAGAAAATAAATCTAACAGGGGGTTACACATTATCTGTTTTTTGCTTAGACTTACATAGCCCTCAAACACATTGCTTCCAAAATTTAGCATGGACCTAAATAGTTATTTATATTCCCTAAAATATTACTAATACAGACACTAATATCTAACAACAATAACTAGGTTTTTACTGATGATTAAGTTACATTAAGAAGTGGAGTAAAATTATATCCTTGCCTGTTGAGTGTACTGACAAAACTGTTTATCACTTCATGGATCAAACTAATGTAGATTTATCTAAAACTAATACATGCCACCAAAATACTATACCATTTTAGCCTAGTTTTAAAATGAGCATGATAAAACAAAAGAAATGTAAAAGGCTACCAATTGACGTCTCGTCAGAAGTTCGAATCCCGGCGTGGCCAACGCGGAATCAGTTATTTACTTCTGGTGATAGAAATTCATTTCTCGATATAGTATGGTTCGGATTCCACAATAAGCTGTAGGTCGCGTTTCTAAGTGACCGATTGGTTCCTAGCCACGTAAAAATATCTAATCCTTCGGGCCAGCCCTAGGAGAGCTGTTAATCAGCTCAGTGGTCTGGTAAAACTAAAATATACTTCCCTTTTTTTACGTCCCATGACGATAAGCGATCTTAATGAATTTTATATCGTCTTGTTTTTCTATTCTAATGCACTTCTTCGGATTTTAAAACTTTCAGCATTGCATAACTCTTATCTGAAACATTTCTGCATTCCACAGCAAGCCACGGAAGGGTTATACAAAGATGTCTACGACAAGAAAAGCTACATGGTTTACGGGTGTTACGAAGCAAGAGACCGGGTCAAGTCAGAGCGCATGGCTGTTCTTTGTGACATGCTCACCATGCGGAAGGTAAGTGAACAACTTCCACCCCACGGTCCAGATCTAGACCGTGTTCCACCCAAACGAATGGGGAAGACCGTGTTTACCATGTATAAGTTAAGGTGAGGTTGTCACCACATGAGTGATAACATTCTCATCATGCTGAAGGTGATGAAGGTTCATTTGGAACGCAAGGAAACCTAATTAAGTGTAGAACAGTGAAAAATTCTCAGCTTTCAAGAAGTAGGTAAATTCTCTTACCTAGTGTAAAGTAAGCAAATGGTCTCACCAAGCCAAGAGGAACGTAATGAAATGGGAACCACCTTTTATTTAGGATCCTAGAAAATTACGTATAGTGGCAAACCAGGTTGTTTATAGAAACTTCATCTCAGAGGACATGGCAGACAACCTGGTACTGGCAGAGGTTGTCTGCTATATCTTCTGATATGACGGTGTAAAAGATTCTTCACAAAGCGCATGCAGAGGGATCAAAGAAGAAGAAGAAAAAAGTCCTTACGACTGAAAGATGAAGTTATAAAAGGCTATCACAAGCGTGTCACCGATATAATATTAATATCGGTCAACTTAGTCAACAACAAAATGGTTTACACCATACTAAGAGATCATAAGAGGAAAATATAACAGCATTGTAACGGATATGGAATGCGTCTTCGAGTTGGCTAACGGTAAGTCATTCAACATGTGATGAAATATGTTTTTGTCCTGATAGCTTGTGGTGTGATTCTGACACATTTCATATTGGTTTCCACCTAAAGGTACGGCTTCATACTTGGTTACACCAGTTCCTTAGACAGAATTGAATATGAAATCGTTAGACGCACATAAAACACAATCAGAAAGAAAAATGTCTAGGTGTATCGGTAACTTTATAACGAGGAACGTTATTTATAAATACAAAAAATCTGAACTCATTTTACGGCAACATATAGGCCTATAAGAATAGTAATGTCTAAGCTTAAGGAACAAAGAAACGGTAATAAATATCCACGAAAAACCTTTAGAACAACTATGCAACGCCACACATGCGCAACTGTGTAGTGAAGTCACAAGCTGCACCGGCAGAGTAATATACACAAAGAATGGTCGTAATTAATACGAAAGGTTTCTTATGCCTCTTACTGATAATTTGCAAAAACTTACGCATACAAGGTAAATGTCTGAAACTCTAAGGAAAACAATCACATAAACAATTGCCGTAAGGAATCAGCGACTGCTATTTGCATTACAAATTTCCTTAAGATAGCTCTCAATAAATTTACTGACAATAAAAAAAGTATCACTTAGCACTACTCATTGCACTGAATTTTATTGGCAGTTTTAAAATAGGCCCGTTATTCAACAGGGAAAATATTCATTAGCTCAATAAATTAATTTGTCACACTAATGGACATTCCCGTACCAAGAGAAACCGTACGTAGTACCATAACACTGTTCAAAATACCACATCGTTGCCCACAGTGTCATTGTTTACGTGACTTCCTTCAATTCACGTAGAAAAAAGATGTAATTATATTTTACTTCTTTGTCTTTAATAAAAATATTTATTCTCCCACAGGCAATAAACGACGACTTCTCAACGACGGGACAATGCAACTTCCACATCGCCCGGAGGCCTATATTCGCTCTGTCCATTGCCTACGCGTTTCCGAAGAAGAGTAAGCTCACGGAGGAATTTAATAAATGGTGAGGTTTAGTTACTTGATGGAATAACGTGTACACTTGCTGATGGCCTTGTTTCTTCACTCTTCGTATTTTGTTTTGCACTTAGGATTGTTCTATGGAGACGAACATTAATAATAGTGAGAGTGAAATGAGACCCTTTTCTTGTGTGAAAATCTTATTGTATTGTTCAGCTATCTCTTAAAATCCTTAAGCTTTACGAGGATTACTTATGTGCGGCTTTCCGGTGCACAGTTCTGAAACCCTTTATTTTTTTTTTTTTAATCTAAAAAGGGAAGGATGTTGTTGATTTGCCTCTTTTCCAGTGTGAATTTTACGGAAGGGTCCTTTGAATTCAAAGCACCTATAGTAGGAGAGAATCTTTGTTACCTGCTTCCAATAAGGCAAAAATATAATCTACATACCGTTTCCTTATTATTAATTTGTTTCCTACTATGTTAAGGCCTGGCAATAAGGTTGCAATGGGTACAATAAATCGAGAGGATTTGAGGCTACATATAGATACGGAAAGAAATAACCAGGAATGTACTTCTCTGGCACTTTTTTTTTTTTTTTTTACATGATAAGCTGGAGCAAATGATACAGGCCTACTCCCGTAACTATGATGTCACATTTTCATATTAGAATAACAAACATTATTTACAGCTTTTCTTTCCGCTGAGTTGAACCTGAAGAATGCATAAAATAAATCCGATTTTCTTTCCCAAAAAGTCTCCAACGTTAAGGGAAGTAGAAATTAATCCCTGATGAATGATTGAAAAATAAATCTCATTTTCTCTATCATCAAACAGGTTGATTCCTCTGAGTGAATCAGGCCTGGTAATAAGGAGAGTCCTCGACTCCACGTCCAATGCCACAAGCTGTATGCGCACTTTGGGGAAAAGTGGTCCTGCCAGCCCCATACTGGCTTTTATGGATCTAGCTGGTGTTTTTGCACTGTGGATTGGAGGTATGTCCGCAGAAAATGGTAAAGGTGCATCCAAACGGTCGAACAATGTCCGACGGACAAACATTGTTACCATATCAAAGGTGAAGCAGGATGACGTCATAAGCGTTGAAACAATGGAAGTAGATCTGGCAACAAACAGTGGTACCAGATGAGGTTTCGGACATTCTTCGATCGCGTGGACGCACCTTTTATTACACTGGAATGAATAGGTTGTTTCCGCGAGTACAATTCTAACCTTTAATATTATTTTTCCTATATACTTATATCCTTTGTGTATATAATAATAAGGCTGCTTTACCGCCAGTGACAATCCCCTAGACCTATTCTATCGTATTGGGCTTTTTACTGGCTGTTCTGAAAGCTCTATCTATCCCTTAGATTATTTACAATTTTTTATCATGTCCTGTGAGTATATTCGTACGTACTAGTGCTGTTCAACAGTATCTTATCCCAAAAGATTATTTACTGGTTGTTTTGTTTTCTAGCAACTGGCGCCATTCTTTTTCATTAAAAACCTCTTTGCATAGATGCCTACACCACTTTAGTTTCGATATTCACCTATAGTAGTGAGATCTAGCCTTAAACTTAGGAGTGTATTTAGTAACGAAATAGCATATATATATATATATATATATATATATATATATATATAATATATATATATATAATTTTTAAGTATTATACTAGTTTATAAATATATATACACATAATTACACAGTATATATACCATATATATTTAGTATATTGTATATATATATATATATATATATATATATATATATATACTGTATTAAACTGAAAAATAAACAAGTACAGCGAGAATTTGATCTCCCACCTACAAGTTTCGAAGATTTTTCTTCCAAGCACCAAGCCTTAAATAGACTGCTATTCCTTGATGCTTTGTTCCACAATGAATGTAGCTGCTGCATCCTCCTGATCTTAGCTTATGAAATTCACGTAAGCCTTTTACTACTTCACTCGTACTAATGGAGTCTGTAATTCCTTTGTTTTTCTTTTTAACAGGACTCTTCCTTAGTACCATCTTCCTGGCTGCTGAGCTTGTCTTCTACCACACGAAGCTTTCGGACTACATATGATTCTTCCAGAACAATTCGCGTATATTATGGACTGATATCTCACCCCGACGAATGCTTCGTTTTAGATATTTTGATAAACAAAGTTAGGTTTTCGATACACTACACATACGCAATACGTTTAAGTAAGACACATTATACCCATGCGGATAAATGAATAAAAAGTACATATGGGATATGAATGTACCGGTACCTTAAACACGGTACAGTCTGCATACACATATGCAAAGTAAACATGTATATTAATGTTCTTTTAATTCTCTCTCGTGTACATATATAAAAATGCATGAATAGGACAGGAGTGTACTGTACGCATATCGGTCTATTCCCACTCCATACCCACCAGTGCATATTGCCTAATTTATCAGAGAAAATATGTATACACGCGAATAAAGATTAGTAAGTAATGTATTAACCAAATAAAGCTCAGTCTAATCCCACTTCTTTACTATGTCCTACTTATACTTAGAGACATGGTGTTATAAATATTATGAGCATTAACCACGTAGAAAGTGGCCGGTCAGTTAGATTTTATTTCATAATTCTCGGTCAATAGGGCTATAGCTTTTCCGATGATAATAAAAAAAATTAACTCAAGATGGTTTGTAAAATCTGAAAGCACTCTTTCTCTAACTGACAGAACTTTGAGGCTGATTAGTAAACCTGGACAAAGCAGAACAAAAATATATACAGATAATTGATTATGTAATTAAAGAATAAAAGGTCATTGTAAATGTTCAGTCTATTCAGGCTTTCAAAATAGTTCAGAACTTTGGAATTTTAAGGATTCAAATATATTGTACTGTTGTGTGTAAGTCAGCAAGATTAGCTTGTATTCTCTCTCTCTTTCTCTCATCTATATATATATATTTGAACCGTTATTTTTTATTAACTACATGATAATGATTAATGAACTTAGTCCGTTACACATGGCATCAAACCTTATTCTAACCTGTTATCATTCTACGTAGCTTTCACGGGCAAACGAAAACTTTTATTCCTTATGCTAAGAGAAAATCCAGAGAATTTGAGTACAAAACAAAACAGTAAGGTTAGGTTAGGTTAAGGGACGGTGGGTTCGGGCTTGAAGGATAAGGACCAAAAAGTCAACCTCTATCCTGAGCCATCTAGTTAACCAACGGCTCTCTTTGGGAACAAAACATCAATAATAGACGTAACTTTATCTACAATTTAAATTTTACGGGAAATCTCTACGCGTCTCAGGTTAAATAATATTAAGCCTTTTTGGTTTACTCACGATGAAATATTTCTTCTTGAACTTGTGACTCACGATGAAATATTTCTTCTTGAACTTGTGATCACGATGAAATATTTCCTTCTTGAACTTGTGACAGATGAACCCAATAGGCCTTGGTGTCAAGAGACACTTAGCGTAGGCCCATGGAAAGTAATATAATTATAATAATGCACTTCAGACAACCGTTTATAAGTGTTATCGAAATGGACTAAGCCAAACAATAATTCACCAAGAGTTAACGTCAAATGTGAGATGAGTGTTGAAAAATAATAACGACTTGTTTACGTTGTCGACCGACTTGAGAGAGGGCAACAGCACACAATAAGAAAACCGCGTAACCGCATACACACACGTACTATATATATATATATATATATATATATATATATATATATATATATATATATATACTATATATATATATATAATATATACTATATATATATATATATATATATATATATGTGTGTGTGTGTGTGTGTGTGTGTGTAAATGCAGTTTTCAACAAAATAATGGTTATAATAGCCTGTTACGTTGAATGGGTCACTTCATTCGAAGACTTATTTGAATCATCTCAAAACATTCAACGTGTAAAATAATAAAAATAATAATAGAATAATAATAATAATAATAATAATAATAATAATAAAATAATAATAATAATAATAATAATAATGATAATAATAATAATCATTATAATAATAATATAATAATAATAATAGATAATAAGAATAATATAATAATAATAATAATAATTATTATTATTATTATTATTATTATTATTTTCCTGTTGTATACCCGGAAGGAACACAAATGCTTCCCAATAAAAGATATAAATTTTATTAAGTGCGAATACAAACGAGTACAAGATATTCAATGAAAAATGAACTTCTCACAATAGCCAGGCATCGACGTAACTAGATTATTTTCACAACCGTAGTTTTAAAAGAGACAAAGTGTGTGTGTGTGTCTGTGTATAATATATGTATGTAAATAATTGCCTGGTTTACATACGATAATCACTATTACAACAAAAATGCTTCAAGTACAATGCTACTCCATCCTTATACCACAATCTAATTTAAATGCCTTAAAAAGAACGATGATACAATGATGATGAAAAATGATAGTGGCTGATGATATATAATGAATAATAATCATTACAAAGAAAATGGGAATTGTAGAGCATTGGGGTAATTTTGGAATTTCCCCAGTGTATAAAAGACGGATAATAACACATATTTACAACAATGGAGTAGGTATTTAGTAGTCCTTTTTTCCCAAATAACATTCATATAGTTTCTTACATGTGGACTTTGTGGCAATAACCATTTAAAAAAAGTATTCACAATGTTCATCGTAATAATACCTCTTTCTCAAGCACCTACACGTATTAGGCAACTAGAAGTGGAAATTATATTAAAAAATTATAAATAAAATTATATTAAACATGAACAAATCAAATTAATTATAAAAAACGGTAAAAGGTCGCGTTCACACATACTTACTAGGCTAAATACCATAATTGTCCCTTTGTTTTTGTATCCTGACAGAATAGTACTTCACAATTTAATCAGATACAATCACAGTTTCTAGGCTGACACCTGTTAAAAAACTTTCAAAAACTGATTGAATGGGTTGACTATAAATCTTGAAACATATTTAAATAACTGGTTGGAACTGCAGTAAATGAATTAGTCTTCTGAACTGAATTAGTACAAAAAACTCATCATACGTTGTGGCTAATGAACGAACAGTTGAGTCACTTAGATTTCAGAGGAATTCTCTGAAGTAAAATACTAAAAAAAAATGTTACAAAACATTCGAAATTTGGAGCTAGTATGTAGTTCTAAACAACGACTTTTACAAAATGATGGACAGGGAATCACGTTGGAAATTAAAAGCACTAATGTAGTATAAATAGTAAAATACAAACTGAGCCATGTGAATCTCTCTCGACAGATCAATATTGAGAGTCCATACGTTTGCCAACTCCATAATAAAAATAATAATAATAATAATAATAATAATAATAATAAATATTCAACTTCAGATTTCATTCAAAATCTAATATAATTTTTATTAAAATCCATCAATATATATTCTTGATACCTAGTAAACAAGGAGAGATTAAATAATAACAATGAAAAGTTAAGTACTATTTGATATAAAATTTTCTTTATAAAATAAACATAAGTGTATTTATTTACACTGTACTCCAGCAATTTGTAGTTTTTCGCTTATGATACAAAAATATTCTGAAGGCAACAGCTATATAAAACTTATCAGTAATTATGCCAAAAATACCGTTAATTACATACATTGAAACTAACAGAATGCTGTATTCCTTAATATATTGAAATAACACAAATCATTAAACTTCCAACAAATGTTAGAGTAAAATGTCGATAAAAATACAAATGTAATGTACAAACTCTAAGGTTGAATACCGCTTAATAAGTTTGTCAGTCTACTTAATCTTTTATTATCATCATAAATATCATCAATATCAAAACAGCCCGTGAAGATGATTAATAATCAGTGATAATTCTATTCTTTGATACTGAAGTCATGGACTGGTGGTACCAATGGCCCACTAGAGTAGGTGAGGGTGTTACTATCACAGTGTTTAGCAACAGCAAAGGTCATTACAAAGCCCTTTACCGCATGGAACTCCCAGAACATTTCTCAAACAAGTAACTTTTAGGGCTAACCAAATGCCCACATAGTCACCAGACAACAGACTAGTACATAGATTACTGTGAGAAAGGTTCAGATATTTACAAAAGTCATTATGTATAACTAAAAGAACTGATGGAGAGAAAAGTCCATTTAGATATATGAACGCCATTGGCCTATGAAAAACATCCTGAAGTCTTTGGGGTCATAAAACATTGCTTAAAGAAAATGTTTTTAAGATTTTAGATATTCTTAGAGCAATATATTACTCTATACTGCATATAAGCCATCAAACGTTGCTGAGAATCAAGGTTTGGATGATGATCAAAATATTTTGGTCAAGTCTAACTCTGAACTAGACTTGTCATAAAATAGGACTTAATGACTGAAGGAAAACATTTAAAGGTTATAATGAATTTTTTGTGGAGATAAATAATGCTCTGGATTCGAGTCATCTTACCAAACTTACAGGGAATGATCTTCTGACACAGACTCTTAAATTTAACAGATCCGGTACACCAAAATACTATACTGCTCTGAACTAGACAAATGTGAATACAGCCCCAGTATTAAATTCAGGATAATTCACGATTATTTACATTACAAGGCATAAAACCTGTTGATACCATTAAAAATAAAACAAATGAAAATGCATTTAAATAAATAGAAGAGAATAGGATACAACTAAGTATAAAAGACTAAAAAATGCATCATTCCACTACAGATTATTTCTAGTTTCTGTACCCATAGCATTTTTAAGTCTTTCAAAGACTAAAAAAAATCTGTTGGAAGCCTCGATAAGAATTATGACTTCCCTTCAACTTAAAAACCCTACTGCTATAAATAATTTTTTTTAGCTCATAAGAATTTCAGTTCTATCTTGTTTACTTTTCTTGACTCCAATGAAATCCGAATTTATCAAAGCAAAATTGAATTTTTTTAAACATCCTAAAATGGTTTTCCGAATTCACTTTGAATTCTTTCAGGTGGTCAGTATTATGTATCTTTTCTTAATTCGGTTCTGCCTGAATTAATTCAGGTCAGTATAATGTACCCTTTTAAATTAAATTCAGGCAGAATTCTTTCAGGTCAGTACTATTGACCTCTTTTAATTCAAGCTTATTCCTTTAGGTTAATCTGATATCAATTTTCGAAGCCAGTCTGAATTCTTTTAGGCCAATCTGACGTAACTTTTACAATCAAATCTGAATTCTTGTAGGGTAAGCTGTAGTAACATTATGGATCCAGACTGAATTCTTATGACTTAGCATTCAGTCTAAATTGTTTTAGACCAACCGGACGTAACATTTAGAATCTAGTCTGTCTTCTTTGAGCCTAATTTCTTTTAGGGCAATCTGACGTAACATTAGAATCCAGCCTGAATTCCTTTGGACCAATGGTTCTCACCCGGGGGCGTCAGCAATTTCCAGGGGACTAATTATATTCGTTATTCTCTTCACAAGAGTGAGGAACTCATATTCTGAAGTTTATGAACAAATGCAAACGTATCGCCTTATAAAGATAGTTTCTTAGTTAGACTCGTTGGGCTTCCCATGCTTCGTAATTATTTACCTCCATCCCTATCCCTCGAAACCCCTCCTCTTTCTCTTTTTTTTTTATTTTCCTTTATATTTGGGAGGGAATTTTAGTCATAGATGCAAGGGGGTCGGGGGGGGGGGTGGGGGGGGGGGGGGGGGGGGCGGGGGGGGGGGGGGCGGGGGGGTGGTTGCGTAGAGGGAAGGATCAACTCTCAGAGGGGGCGCCATACTAAAAAGATTAACAACCACTGCTTTAGACCAATCTGATATGACTTACAGAATCCATCCAAAATTCTTTCAGCCTAAATTCTTCGAGGTCTATATGACGTCACATTTAGAATGCAGGCTGAATTGCGGTCGGAATCCCTCTGAGCCATCTCCAAATACCCACTAGGCATGCTCGACTTTGCCCGTCTCGTAGGTGGCGTTACGCTCGTATCCCTTCCGAATCCTCTGGAGGTAGTTGTCCACCGGGGGCAGGAGAAGGGGTATTTTCATGATGACGGCGATGAAAGCTGGGTACAGGGCATACTGTTGATAGAAGACAGTGGTTATTATTATGCAAGTCAATGGTAACTTATACTACTACTACTACTACTACTATTATTATTATTATACGTAGTTATTATTATTACACAACATCACTGAACTAAACTATTGTACTGTGACAAGGAGCCATTGGATATACATTTGGATATACATTAATATATAGGTCAAAGGTAAGCTGGCATAATATTATTATTACTATTATTAAGGTGATAATTTTATCATTAAGCTGATATTATTTTTATTATTAAGCTGATATCTGTATCATCATTATTATTATTATTAGTGAAACGAGATCAAAGACCTAAACTATTATACAAAAAATACTAATTTATCATATAAATTTGTGAATCATTTCATATAAAAAATACTGGAACTGAACCAACTCGCCTAAGGCCTGTGCATTACTACCCTAATACAATTCTCATAGTATCATAATAACTTACATTTTTATCTATTTAACTATTAATTTGTTAATTCTTTTTTCTTTTTTAATAAGTGATCTCTTCTTTCTATATTTCCAATTACCTTCTGCAACTTCTTGCAAATGAAACACCATAATATTCTTTGGACGCTTCTTGAATTTCAAGTCAAGGCCCTCTGTGGTGGGCTTTTTCCATATGAACAGGGTTCATTCTTCTGAATAAAATAATAATAATAATAATAATAATAATAATAATAATAATAATAATAATAATAATAATAATAATAATAATATTAATAATAATAATACTGTTAAAAAGAATGGCAGAATTAAGTGAGTTGATCTTATATATTGTTTCTTTTCATTTTCCTTACAATTCGCTTCTCAGGCTCAGCGATGTTTCTGAGTAACTGGCCAATATTCATTAGGAATTTTCAAAAAATTATAAATGACAGTTACTCAGAAACATTGCTGAGCCTGAGAAGCAAATTGTAAGGAAAATAGAAAAAGCAATATATAAAATCAACTCGCTTAATTCTGCCATTATTTTTAACAGCATTTGTCTAAAAGAGGGTCTTCTACCAAAAAAAAAAAAAAAAAATAATAATAATAATCGTAATAATAATATTCTTTGGAAGCTTGAATTTCAAATCAATGGCCCCTGAATAGGGTACATTTTTCTGAATAATAACAATACTGAAAATCCAACCCACCTGAGGTCCTATGGGCAGGGTGTTGAAGCACCCCCAGTAGATGAACATGTACTTCCAGGCGAGGAAAATGTCGTGGGCGCAGGCAGAGATGAGGGCCACCCATCCCAATTTACTCTGGATGAAGGTGAACTCCCTCCAGGAGAGTGTTGCCGTCACGGAGGGCAGCGAAGAGATGCCCAGGACTATGACGAGACACATGGCAACGGCGCCTGTATGGAACACAAGAGAATTGAACGGAATATGAGACTAGTTAGACCGAAGGCCAAGCGCTGAAAGGGAAATTGAGAGAGGGAAAAGGTTTGAAAGGGGTCACATGAGGAAGACCTCGCAGCTATTACTCTGTGAAACAATTGTGAGAAGAGGGTTAGGGAAAGTATGATGGAAGAAAAAAATGAAAGGAGATCCAGTAAAAGGAATGGAAGAGGTTGCAGCCAGGGGCTGAAGGGACGATGCAAAGAACCCTAAGTAATGCCTACAGCACACCGTGTGAGGTGTACTGATGGCACTACCACCTTGTATGGAAAAGAGGTGAATGGTTGCTTTATAGTCATTATCAGGATATTGAGTCTAAAATCATTATCATTATTATCATTAAGTGTTGATTTGATCTATTGAAATTTGGCTAAAAAAACCATAAGCCCTGGAACACTGACAATCATTCAGTGCCTAGAAGGTAAGAAACGAGGGAGTTGGAGAAGTTGGACAGTTAGTTGGAAGAAAGGAAGTGGGAACGTAGGACAAGTAAACGACTAAAAGTGGGCGCAGTTTAAGGGCCGAAGGATGCTGCAACTAGCCTTTAGTTATGCTAACAAAGTGGGCCAATTGAGGTGCACTGACGGCACCATCATCCTACGGGTACTACTATTGAACAATATAGTCAGACAACTGAGTCAAATGACTCTCATAGAAGAACGGTTTTGTCTTACAAGTTTGAAACCATCTGTAATCGAGTGTACTTTTATAAACCTAATAGCTACATAAACTGAATACAAGCTGTCTAAAATATAGAAAAACCTTATGAGAGCCGGGATCCATAGCTCTCTTCTGAGGCTAAGCTTAAGTTTTGAGTCAACAGATCCAAAACACAAACAAACCTTACCCATAGTCATAAAGAGTTCTCCTCTCCAGTTGAGATGGAAATCGTAGATAGTCAACGTGTCCGTTTTCGTGGTGTTGGCGTCGACTTGGACTACCGCTTTGATTTTCGTGGGCGATTCGTAGATCCAACCAATGGTCTGGGGGGTTGTGTAGGCAACGGACAGGCAGGCCTGAAATGGTTGTAGGTTGTGATTACAAGACTGCAAGGACAACAACACTGCTTTTTGTGACTCGAATTAAGATTTATGGTTGTAGGCATAAAGAGGTATATTCAAAGCCTACATTTTGGAAAACTGTTCATACGATATATATATATATATATATATATATATACTATATATATATATATATATATATATATATATATATGTCTTATCATATTACCGTGATTCATATATACGCATTAAGCTACAAATGTCCTTTAATATCTGATTCACCCACCTAGGTTAACATATATTAAAATATATTAATTCCGAGGTAGAGTGAATTAGATATTAAAGGACATTTGTAGCTTAATGCATGCATAAATAAATAAATAAATAAATAAATAAAGATATATATATATATATATATATATAGATATATATATATATACATATTAAAAGCTCACTGGCCCAGTGAGGGAAAAACTAGAGTAGTAAAGAATAAACTATATAAAACAAACAATAACAAAGACAGCTAAAAAAAAGGAATTTTTCTATTGTTTGTATCCTACCTGGTGGTGGTTGGGCAATCAACTTCCAACACATAAAACACTTTATAGCACCAATCAATCTAACCCGCCCTAGATATTCCATTTTCCCCACACGACCAGACCACACCAAAAATACGCTGATCCAAATTTCACCCAAACTAATTCATTTATCACTTATGTAAATTTTTCACCCAAACTAATTCATTCTTCACGAATGTATATTTCTCACACTCATCAGTTATCAGCCAAAAGTCCAAAACCTGCAAATACTTGCAATATTTCCTTCCCATAAAGCAAACATTCTATCGTTTCACCCAAATTAATTCATTTAGCATTTAAACACATCATATTTCTCCAACCTATCAATTACTGGATAAAACTTAGGAATATTTTCCTCCCGAGACAGAAAAGTTTTAAGCTTTCTGAATGAAATATCTCCATCCATTCCTAAGTCTTCAATTCATCCAACATGTCCAAGCCACGTCAACGTACAGTGTTTCATAATTTTAAACAGTCTAATTTATATAGGTATCATTTATTGGCCAAATTTTGCAAATATTACCAGTAGTTTTCTCCTCAAAGACCAAACCTATAAACTTTCTGAACTCAATAAAAAAGCTCCAGGAAAAACAAACTGACATGCATGGAAGCCATCCCCAGCATGAGCAGACCCAACTGCTTCCTCATCTTGAGCCAGTCATCCAGCCATTTCGGAAAGCGACTGTATTTTGTTCCACGCCACAGCTGGATGTAGGCGGCGATCAGACCTGTTAGATAAAAATGTCAGGATTATGAATCTTTTTATCAGTAGACTTGCGTTCTTCAATAATATATATATATATATATATATATATATATATATATATATATATATATATATATATATAAAGGTAATGCCACGGAGGAAAAATGAAAAGACGAGAAAGGCCGAGATATTTCGGTCTACACGACCCTTTTCTCACGTAAAGTGTCATTAAGGCCGAAATATCTCGACATTTCTCGTCTTTTCAGTTTTCCTCTGTGGCATTATCTTTATTTATACATAGCATCCCGTTTTATATATTTCGTGATCAAGTTATTCATATATATATATATATTTATATATATATATATATATATATATATATATATATATATATATATATATATATTTCTTACTTCAATTTCCAATGTCACAATAATTTTATTATTTTACTTTTCTAGGCGCTTAATATATCCGTTTCGAAATATTCGTCAAGGTGTGATGAATCCTAAAAACTATCTTATAACAGTAGAAAAAACGCCACTACCAACTATACATTCAAGAAAAAGCCACTTCTTATTAATACACAGTAAGAAATGAATAAAATAACATAAAGATTAAAAATAAAATTAAAATATCAACGCTCAGCTGTTACCTGGAAGGTAGCAGAAGGAAAGGGTCCACAGGGAGCAGATGGCCAGCACCCGGTTGAAATTCGTCATTCCCAAGTGCTTCCAGCCCCAGCTCCACCCGCCTTCTGCCACGTTGCGGCAAATCTGGAACCTGGAATGCCATATGTATCTAAATCTTCTTCTCAAATTAAGCATATCTTAGTTTTACCAGACCACTGAGCTGATTAACAGCTCTCTTAGGGCTGGCCCGAAGGATTAGATAGTTTTACGTAGCTAGGAACCAATTAGTTCCTTAGCAACAGGACCTACAGCTTATTGTGGGATCCGAACCACATCGAGAAATGTATTTTTATCACCAGAAATAATTTCCTCTGGTTCCTTGTTGGCAGAGAGGGAATCGAACCCAGACCCTGAGATCGGTAGATCGGTAGTCGAGCATGTAACTGACTCATCCAACAAGAACCATATCTTATGTTCTAGAAGTACATATTTAAACGTTTATTTATGGGCAGCGTATGTATATATATATATATATATATATATATATATATATATATATATATATATATATATAAAAATGTATGCATATGTGTATATATATATATATATATATACAGAGAGAGAGAGGAGAGGGAGAGAGATGACGAGAGAGAGAAGAGAGAGAGAGAGAGAGATAGAGAGAAGAGAGAGGAGAGAGAGAGAAGAGAGAGAAGAGAGATTTTCTCAAGCCTGGAAATCCTGACAGCCATTTATATGCCACTCTTCCTAAAATGATGGCATGCAAAATGCTGAATTACTTCTTAAATGTTCAGATATACTTACCACACAAAAAAGTTGTTTTATATGATGGAGAAAATAAAAACAATTTATAGTTACAAGCAATTCTACATTATTGAAGTGAACCAGTTTATAACAATAAAAAAATTAAAAAGTGTACAAATATACACATCTAATATCAGCAAGCACAAAACACAACGAAAACGTGAAAATCAAACTTACGAAACGAACGCAAGAAGCCAGAGGAACACAAAAACGCCGAACACGACGGCAACGGGACGCTTCCACGAGGGCATGAGTTTGAGGGGGACATCCTCGATGTCCCTAGAAGCTCTGAGGGCTCCCCAGTCTACTGCGTGGAAGCCCATCGATCGAGCCAAATCGGACACGGCAGTCTTGGCTTCTTTGTTGTCGCCCGCCAAGAAGACCTGAGGATAGGTTGCCTTTGGTGAGGAATGTAAACAAACCGGGTGGAACCTGACCTCAGAGTATCTAGTGGTTATGGGACTAGGGTCTTTTCAGGACTGTAATGAGATAGTTCTTTTTATACTGTATTAGGTAGACACTATATTATGAAAGTTCTTTTTTCTTTCAATAAGTAAATTTCATGTACTGTACCTTCTTACTGTTCTGAGAAAGTTCTTATAAGACAAGGAAATTCTATGTTCATTTAGGTTAATACGAAGGTTCTTTTTAAAACCAAGAAAATTTCACATACTGTAGCTTGATATTGTACTGAAAAAGTTCTTTTCCATTAAAAGTACAGTTCATATACTGTAGCTTGATATTGTATTAAAAAAAGTTCTTTAAAAAAAGGAGTAAATTCACATACTGTACAGTAGGTAAATGCTGTATTGAGAGAAGTCTTTTTTCTAGTAAGTAAATTTAGTATACTGTAGCTTAAAATACTGTATTGAAATAGTTCTTTTAAAAAGAGTAAAGATTATATACTGTGACTAGATACTGTATTGAGAAAGTTCTTTAGAAAAGAAAAGAAGTAAATTCATACACAGTAGCATTAGACTGAATCGAGATAGTTCTTTAAAACAGAGTAAATTTCATATATTGCAGTTTTTTACAGTACTGAGAAAATTCTAAATTTTATACTGATTACAAAGCATTGCAGCTAGCGTAATCTAAGACTGCGTAACATAATTTAAGTCTTATGCTTAATTGTATGACGTTCTTATATATAGTTACGCATTAAAAGCAAAGAATCAGACCTTTAATTTCAATGAACACCTACAAACTTGATATGTACGAAGCTTAACATTACTTATCAACTGGAAGCAGACAGTTTATCCTTTAAATCTTGTGGGATGATTTAAGCAAAAAAACCATAACTCCTTTCAATGACTTTTAAAAGCAATATATAAGACCGTAAGAAGCTTTAAAATCCACCGATCAATGTACCTTATTTATGAACGAATTTAAAATACAAATCATTATTCAAAATACGAATTTTGGGACGGTTTAAGGCAAAAAGAAAAAAAAACTAATTTAACAAACTATTAAAGGCAATATAGTATCATGCATTTTCCTCTCTCTCTCTCTCTCTCTCTCTTTCTTTATGTACACTGATAATAATAAAACGAACACTTCATTTTCTAGTCCGATAACAGTAATGTCATGCAAGTTTTCCTCTCTCTCTCTCTCTCTCTCTCTCTCTCTCTCTCTCTCTCTCTCTATACAAACTAAAATCAAAAGGACCGCTTTATATTCTAGTCTGCTAATTGTACTGCCATACAAGTTACCACCTCTCTCTCTCTCTCTCTCTCTCTCTCTCTCTCTCTCTCTCTCTCTCTCTACAAACTAAAATCAAAAGGACCACTTTATATTCTAAGTCTACTAATAGTACTATCATACAAGTTTCCACTCTCTCTCTCTCTCTCTCTCTCTCTCTCTCTCTCTCTCTCTCTCTCTCTCTCTCTACCTCTTTGCTCCCCTGCAGACCTCCATTTTCCAGGGCGTAGGCCGAAAGCACATTAAAGCCTTTCACGACCTTTGCTTCTGGGACGAGACCTTGAAGGTATTCAGCGTTGCTTCTGTAGCTGCAATGAAAGTTATTTTGAGTATGAATTTCAGTTCTGAATATAAATTAAAAGTTGGCAATTATTACTATTTTCGCGAAGCACATATATATATATATATATATATATATATTATATATATATAATATATATATATATATATATATATATATATATATATATATAAAGTAGAAAATTGTCATTATCTTTTTTACGAGACAGTTAATGCAAAGTCTGGCAATCATTACTATATTTCACAGGACAAATGAAAAAAAAAAACTTGGCAATTATTATTTTCGCAGGAGAAATAAAAATGGAAAAAATGGCAAGTATTATTATAATTTTTACAGGACAAATAACGATACAGATAAAAAATTGGAAAATTATTTTCGCAGAGCAAATAAAAATTATTATTTTCACTGGACAAATAAGCTCAAGTTTGCCATGTAATTTTTCTTATCTTCTTGTGACATTTTATTACTATTATTATTATGATTATTATCACGGAAATTAAAGAGGCTATGGGACAAAAGCGGAGCATATATATCTTTCACGGCTAAAACAAATTACAGATAAGTAAGAAAAACTAATTCACTTACTAACAACGATAAATGAAAATAATTAACAAAGCAACAAAAACAATGAAATAACCATAAGTAAACAGATAGGAAAAAGAAAAATCCAACATGGCCGCCAGCAGGGCACACTTACTGAGGTCCACGTCGCTTCTCTGTGTTGTTCGATACGTCAATGACTATCTTCCCTCTGAGGTGCGTCAGTGGCAGGTAGTCGTAATAGTCTCTTCCCACGGCTACTATCACCAACTTGGCACCGCTGAGAGCCACCTCCTGGCTGGTCAGCGTAGCTCCTGTCTGTCTGACGAGATTCCTGAAATAATAATAATAATAATAATAATAATAATAATAATAATAATAATAATAATAATAATAATAATAATAATAATAATAATAATTGGTTAACTAAGGGGTGGGGATGTGGGCTTGGATACCTCTAAAAGGACTGGGCCCTCATGGGGAACTTGGCTGCCCCTGGGGTCCTTTATCTATCTCAGGGGGTCCTTGGTTACCCCAGGGAGCACTTGACTACCTTAAGGAGAACTTAGCAACCTTGTGGGGTGCTTGGCTACCTCCGAGTGCACCTGTTTGCCTGAGGGGGTCCTTGACTATACCTTGAAGAGCAATTGGTAACCTCATAGGACCCTTGGCTACCTCAGGGGGTCCTTGACTACTTCTAAGAGAACTTAGTAACCTCAGATGACCCTTGGCTTCCTCGTGGTACAATTAACAACCTCATATGAGCCTTGGCTTCCTCGTGGAGCTATTAACAACCACACATGACCCTTGCCCACCTTACGGAGCAATTAACAACCTCATATGACCCTTTTTCATATAGAGAGAGAGAGAGAGAGAGAGAGAGAGAGAGAGAGAGAGAGGATTGTGTTATACCTCACGAACTTCAATTACTGACACATTTCAAAGCAGTATTCAAAAAACTTTTAGGTGATTGATAAGTAACGATTTTCTTCTCGTCTTGATGGTGAAGAAAACGTGAACTCTTAATGACGAAGTGTGACGCTGTAGTAATATATCATTCAGTACAATTTACTTCCCTTGAGCAGTTTGAACACAAAATAGCTTTAGGACGAAAAGCTGCAGAGAAATAAATGTGTATAAGTCCACTTCACTTATAGTAGTAACTTGGTAAGTAATTACTATAATCTACTTAGCTTTGTCACATTTATGCTTCGTTAAAAACAAGGGGAATGAAATGTGGATATTCTATCCCGTAGAAGTTCTTAATGCTTTCCAATGTTGCAGACATTATTACTATACGTATATAAATCCACCCACTTTCGTGCGCATGCGCTGTAGAAATAATTTCTGAAGTTTTTTTTATCATTTTTTTAAGATATGAGATTGGTAATCTCTACGCCTGTACACTGTGAGAAGGAATTCACGTCGGCGTAACATCACAGAATTTTAGAAAGTGTGTTCATAACTATCCCTTTGATGTTTTCCGCCGTGGAATTTGAAAGTAAGTAAAGATTTCCTCGTCTGTTTTTTTGCGAGTTTCTCTTTCTAAAAGATGTGGCGAAAAAATCTGTTGATGGGTTTTGAAATACTGCAGACATAATAGAGACTATAATAGTCAATGGAAGCTAAGACTCAAATATAAAACCAAATTGTTGAGCCGACTCTCCTTTATGGCACTGAAGTGTGGGTGTTCAATGACAATGAAGGAATATTGAAACTGATTTGAAGTATATGCCGTGTAATACTGATTGATAAGGTGAACGTTCTCTGGAGGTGTATGAGACAGCTAGTGTTGTTTTTATTTTACCGTGGATGGGTTTACTCACTATTTACCAATTAAATTACGAATGTAGGAAACGGCTTTAATACTGAGAATATATATATATTATAATAATATATATATATATATATATATATATATATATATATATATATATGTGTGTGTGTGTGTGTGTGTGTATTTATATACATGTGTTAACGTATACTTATAAAATATATAGTGTATATGAATATATGATATATATATAGTCTATACATTGTTCGACCAAGATTATAAATCAAAAGGTGACACTAAAAATCAAAATCAAATCTCAAAAACTTTAAGGACCTTCAAGTCTTCAAGTGAAGGACTTGATTCCCATAACCGAATCTTCATGAACAATACATCTCTCAATCTCGTGTGACCGTCCTTCACTCTGCAAATCTATTATAAAAATAAAGAAAGACAGAGAATACTTGAAGGGTCTTTGTAATTCGTAAAACAGGAAGTAGCTGACTCACGCATGCGCAGTTGTAAGACTGTAATTTCCATAGCAGATACGAGGTAGAATTAAATCCTGCACATGTATGTATATACGGCTCTAAATTGTATATTTTATACATACATATTATATAATTATAAATACACACATGACATATATATATATATATATATATATATATATATATATATATATATATACGTATGTATATATAAATATACTTATATATATTAATACATATATGTAAATGCTTATGTAAATTACACGCACCCACACACACACACTCATATATATACATATATATTATATAAATATATATATATATATAGATATATATATATATATATATATATATATATATATATATATATTTGTAAATTGTCTGCCTAAGCATAGTTATGGAATTAAAATGTTTCAGAGTGAGAGAGTCTCCCGATCTCCAAATGTTCAAGAGAGAGAGAGAGAGAGAGAGAGAATCTTCTGATCTCCAAATGTTTAAGGGAGAGAGAGAACGAGGCAGCTGAGGAATATTCTAACCTCAGAATGTTTGAGAGAGAGAGAGAGAGAGAGAGAGAGAGAGAGAGAGAGAGAGAGAGAGAGAGAGAGGCAGTTTGAAAGCTTCTGATCTCCAGATACTTCAACATTTAGGAGATCAGAAGATTCCAATCCTGCCTCTCTCTCTCTCTCTCTCTCTCTCTCTCTCTCTCTCTCTCTCTCTCTCAGCTGATTTCTTTTGGAGTCCTCTTGGTTTTATAATAGGTCTGACGATTCTGTCCATAAGGGTTTTCAGGTGAAGATTTTCAGAAAGCAGAAACACGGAGTCGTTCAGTAAGAAACGCATTTCCGCTTTCCGCTCGCTAAATTCTAACGGCGCGTTCCTTGGCCTATGACTTCCGTACCCAGATCGCTCTTTGGAAATCATTTCGCACAATCGTCGAAACATACTTGGAAAATAAAAAAACACTAAAACAAACAAGGCTATCTCCGCAACAAACAGACACAAACACTACAAACGTGAGAAACTATGTAATACTCCGTTCAGGCGAGATGATGATAATCTTTATGATCGAAGTTTTCGTGATGCGTGCATCTGTTTCAACGGGGGGCGTGGGGTTGGGGGGGGGGATGGTTGGAAGGATTTCAGGATAATTCGAAATATACAAAGGATAAGCAGGAACAGTGATGCCATGGGTCACGATGAATCTATGGGAGTTATCTCACTGGAGAACGCCATAGCGATCGAACTGTAGAATAATTTAGGATTCGAACTGTAGAATACCGTAGCAAAAGATCTGTACAATACCCTAGTAATCGTACTGTAGACTTCCATGGCAGTCGAACTAGAAAATATCGTAGCAACTGAACTATACAATATCGTAGCAACTGAACAGTAGAATGAAATAACTCAGAAGCTATGACACTACCAAAGCTTTGATAACAATGGCTACATGAAACGAAACATCTCCGTCTATACAGTCATTATGACGTCGTGACATCAAAAGCTTCCTCATCGTCACCCTGAACTCTCAATTGAGCGATGACTTCAGGATGAATACGAATAATTCATCTCTAGTCATACGGAATCATCTCGTTTCAGAAAGAGGGTCGAGATAATTGAGTTTGTTTCGTCGTCAGAGATAACGGAATAGAATAAAATATAGAATGCATCCCAAAGGCCAAGTGATGGGACCTAGGATGAGGTCATTCAGCGATAAGCCGGAAATTGAGAGTAAAAAGAGTGAAGTACGATGGAAGAAAGGGAATATAAACGGAGTTACAGTAAGAGGAATGGAAGGAGTTGCAGCTAGGCGCCTAAGGGACGCTGCAAAGTTCCTTAGGCAATCCTGCTTACTGTGCAACGCGTGAGGTGTAAGTGGCGGCACTAACCCCTTACGGAGTATGTCTCTTAAAGGAAACTTTTATAACCCACCCCAAGGGCTTCCTGGAGCAGTCTTGAGCCCCGAGGGATATAATAACACGTTTTGGAGAGCGAATTGGTGTGATGGACAAGTGTACGCTGACTGACAGGCGTGAGGTCTTCACTGCGCATGTCAGATGGTAATCCAGCGTGGGGGAAATGCATCACACTTCGTTGTAAGAGTTCATGGGAATCTTTGAGTTACGTTATTCACGTGTATGAATATGGATGAGTATTTATGAATGTATAAAACTGAATACATGAAAATTTCAATTAAGTGATATGCTCCTGGGAATGTTGTACCCGAGTTCGATTCCCGGACGAGGAGAAAAGATTTTACGAAGATCTATTATATTCCAATACGGTTCAGTTGACCTCATTACGTAAGGTACTTGGTAGTTACCAAATAGTGTGAGTTGCAACTAAGGTAGAGATGTGATGGGTCTAGCAACCTCATCCCCAAAGTCTTAGGGGGAAAAGGCATTATATATATATATATATTTTTTATTTATATATATATATATATATGTGTGTGTGTGTGTATGTACGTATGTAGTATGTATTTATACGCAAGGGAGGGATGGGCACTAGAGACGATTATCAAATATATAACAAATATCAAGCAAAAAAGTCATACTTCTAAATCCACTTGTAATACATAAATAAATGAATAAATTAATAAATAAGTAAATAAATAAATAAGCAGACCAAATTTAAAATGGCAAACGCGAAAACAAATTACGAAAAAAAAAAAAGAATGACGAGGGCTCTTTATGATCGCCCTTGGGAACAACACAGAAACGAGAATAATTCTTCGCATTTTGTTTTGCCTTCAAGGTTATTGCTAAAACGCCATGATGTGAAATAACGGCAAAGGTTAGCAAAGGCTATTTACTAATATCATCTTCATGGCTACTTAAGGAATGCCGGTACGTCAAGACACAATAACGATAGACACAGCACCACACACACACACACACACACACACACACACATATATATATATATTATTGATATATAGATATAGATATATATATCTATATATGTATATATATATATATATATATAGATACTATATATATAGATATATATATATATATATATATATATATATATATATATATATATATGAATAACTTGATCACGAAGTATATAAAACGTGATGCTATGTATAAATAAAGGTTTTTGCCACGGAGGAAAAAATGAAAGGCGAGAGAGCCAAGAACTTTCGGTCTACTACGACCCTTTACTTAAGCTCCGTGGCAAAAAAAACTTTATATACA
This sequence comes from Macrobrachium nipponense, assembly GCF_015104395.2. Classification (NCBI taxonomy): domain Eukaryota; kingdom Metazoa; phylum Arthropoda; class Malacostraca; order Decapoda; family Palaemonidae; genus Macrobrachium; species Macrobrachium nipponense. The sequence continues at coordinate 17,868,280 of NC_061091.1, read as the reverse complement.
TATACATATACATATACATATATATGAATATATATATATATATATATATATATATATATATATATATTATTGATTTTAAAAATGCATGAGCTGCAAGAGACTATTATCCTTCTCGTGGTCAGGTCAGCAACCTGACCTTGTTCTGATACTCTGGATGCGGGGTCGAATCCTGCTACGGGCGTTAAAATTGCTTGATATTCTTTGCATGTAGATCTAAGCCTTTATAGTGACAAGTGTACCCAAAAAGTGAAAAGAATTCGAGATCATAGCATATATTAGTTATGACAGTTACTCACACACACACACGTTTATATATTATATTCACACGTTAAAGGAAAACAGACACTGGATCTTAAGGAAGTAGCTTCGAATTATGAGGTTACGAAAAATGAAATAATAATCTGATTATGAATAACAGAATCCGTGAATATGGTTCAGCTTCCCAAGACATTTTTCTAATGGGAACGCTCTCTGTCTCTTTTCAACTTCCCAATAAAAATGTCCAAAGGGAATTTCGCTCTCTCTCTCTCTCTCTCTCTCTCTCTCACACACACACACACACAGAAATAAACACTTCTTACACCACAATAATAAAGATGGAATCCGGAAGCCTTAACCTTCCATTTCTTAGCATTAATTTTGAGGAATGAGGCTGCTAGCCCCATAGTCATCTCCAGACTACCTGTGACCCACTGTAATCCAATAACTATCATGTACATAACAGGTTTTAACAGACTGAGTACTCGGCTGGGAATAAGAGTGAGTCCCTACGGATGTTCGAAGGGCTTATGTGCTCAAGGCGTCTGGCGCGTAATTGTGGTCACCCTTCCAAGTGCTGACCATATTCATGAATTAACTAATGTGATAGGACAACCAAAGGTGTTATACAAACAAAAATAATCATATAAAGCCAAAGTAAGTTGAAATTTCTATGTAACCATACACACACACATATATGTACAGTATATAAATATATGTAAATATGTGTGCATAATATATGTGTATATATATATATATAATATATATATATATATATATATATATATATATATATATATATAAAACTGAATCAGGAAAACCTGGAAGGTGATAAATATATAAATGAAGGTAGAAGCCATGAAGGAAATTGAAACAATGGAGTCTGCTGCGAGATCTTTACTTAGCAGTCTGCTAAGTAAAGGACCTCGAGTCGAAAGATATATATGTATATATATATATTATTATATATATATATATATATATATATACGTATATGTGTATGTATGTATGTGATATTTATATATATATATATATATATATATATATATATATATATATATATATATATATATATATATATATATATATACGATTATAACCTTAGACAAACAGATATCTGTATAAGCATTGAAACAAAACAGCAACAATCTACAACACTGCAAACACCAAACAACATAGCACAAACACCAATAATCTACACAGCACTCAAACAAGCGAAGAAACAAACGCGCAAACCCACAAATCACGAACATAAACAAACAAGGAAATAGAGAACGAAGCAATTTGGCAGCTCAAACACTCTTATTATATCTAATTCCTTTCCATAAACTCCTAACGGGGATCGGGGGATGCTGCTCTTGAGAATGAATGCTCGCGACCTTGACCCTGACCTCTGCCGACCTCTCGTGATTTCAGGCGTCTTGGGGAGGTTTGGTCGGTGGCGTTTGACTTTTGTTGTTTACGATTTTTTTCTTAAGTCTATCACTTACTTG
>NC_061091.1:17846529-17861529 GCF_015104395.2 Macrobrachium nipponense | reverse complement strand
CACAGAATTACTGGCGTGAATAAGTGTAGTAATCTTGCATTTGATCAAAACATGGATAAATCATCTCCTACGTATGAAATAAGTAGAAAATACTCATTTCTTATTCAACGTCCACTATTAAGATTCGCAATAAAACATAAAAATATAAACAAATAAATAAGATAAGTGAATAGAAATAAAAAAAATTTCTGCAGATCGGAACGAGACTTTTCCTAAGCATTCTCACATACCTGTCGAGTGAGTTTTTTTTCTTTCCGATTGTTACCGGTAGAAAGCTCTCTCTCTCTCTCTCTCTCTCTCTCTCTCTCTCTCTCTCCCTAATCCCGTTTTCTTTACCCAAGATCCGTTGTCTTTGACCTTGAGGTATAGCTTGAACAATTGTTTGATCGTATACCGCTTACAGGCTCACTGTAGGCCGACAGACACAGCAATTTGGCAATGTAACGGCTGTTAAGATGAACACCTCAGTCCTCAAGAACCACAGAGAGAGAGAGAGAGAGAGAGAGAGAGGGGGAGGGGGGGGCGATTTGTTGGAACAGCTAAGCCAAGTTTAACAAGAATGAAAAATAATGTTTTCTTCATACAATCAATTACATAATCAATCATGGGGTAAAACCACAGAGAGAGAGAGAGAGAGAGAGAGAGAGAGAGAGAGAGAGAGAGAGAGAGAGAGAAATGTTTGGGAACAGTTAGCGCTAAGTTTAACAACAACGAGACTGAAACGTAATTTTTACTTTATACAGTCGATTATACAATCAGTCATGGGTCCTTTGTCGAAAAAAATCTTTGTCATTATTGTAATAAGAACTGAAATTAAGCTTTGGAATAGAAAGCTGGTCCGGTTATTAAGGAATTAATAATAATAATAATAATAATAAAATAATAAAAAAAATAATAATAAAAAAGAATAATAATAATAAAATAATAATAATAATAATAATTGTCATTAAAACAACTTGATGCGTATAATTCTATTAATCACGACGGTTTAAGGCTTACATACAACAACAACAACAACATATTATGTTATTATTATTATTATTATTATTATTATATTATTATTATTATTATTATTATTATTATTATTTTATTATTATTGAAAAAGAAAACCCACAAATTCAATTTGTAAACTTGTTTACTTCTAAGTATTTACATTAAGTTTTACTCCACACTCGAGTACTTCAGGCCCTTCTGTGGCCCATTCTCAAGAGATGTTGGGATGTTAGCCTGGGTCAAGGCCAGCAGTCTTCTGGAACTTCTTCTCGTTGTGCTGTCATTTATGCGATGGTGTTTCTGGTTTTCAGAGTTGCCAATCCCTCTTGTCGCTCTGATATCCTGAGCTGATGGTCAATGGGATTCACCTTGTGGTAAGGGTGTGGTCACCGAAAGTCTGTTGGGCAGGAAACCTAATCTCCAGGTCAGCAGGGTCAATCTTAGCTTCTTTTAATATCAAAGCTCGGCTTATGGGATCTTCTGAGGTAAAACCTTTGTTTCCTTCAATTACTTTGATCTCTCTGATAAGCGCACCTTCTACTACCCTCCTGTGACTAATTTTTGTTGCTTTTGTATATAAGCCTACTGTTTTTGAAATCCATCCTATGGTCATTTTCCCAACAATGTCTAGCTATAGCACTCCCTGAGAGTTAAGCTGTACTGCCCTTCTATGTTCTTGGACTCTAGTCCTTATTCCCCTACCTGATTCCCCCACATATCTGTCTCCCACAATTATTGCAATTGATTATGTATACCCCGCTACATCATCTGTATTACTGTCTTCTTCTCCTTCCAATTTATTTTTACATACTTGTTTTTAAAGTATTATCAAATTTATATACAAATTTATATTGACTTCCTTTCATTTTGAAGTGATTTGTTTCATTTTAGGCATAAAAAGGGAGGGCAACAAAAAAAAAAAAACAATATTTTCTTGTTTTCTTTATTCCATGTACTCTCTACATTCGCTCTGTAAAAATATTTTTCTAGCTTTGTTGAGTGCCCTTTTTCTGAACCATTCCGGGTATGCTAATGCTACGAAGCTTTTATCGATGTAATTTATTTCTTGCTCTATCTTGCAAGGGTCACACGTTCTCATTGCCCCTAAGAAAATAAACCTGTTAGAACCCCTATTTTTATATCATGACTATGAAAAGAGAAGAAGAAATGAATATATGAGTTTGTATGTGTGGGCTTTCTATATGTGCTGAATTCATATCCTGTTTCTTTTCTTTCTTTATGAGTATGTCTAAAAAGGGCAGTTTATTATTGTTACTTTTCTCTAAAGTGAACTGGATTATTGTTATCAAACTTATTGAGCTCATCTAGAAAAGTTTCTATTTTATTTCCATCCCCTTGCAGAATAGCAAAAATAATCATCCACGTATGAAACACAACTTTACAAAGCCAAAGCCATGAAAAACAAGATCTGGTTTATAAGTGAATGTTTGAAGAAACAAACGTGTGTCCAAAAAAAACATATGGCAGGATTGGAAGAAGACCCTGGAGTGGAGAAGCATCAGCAGTTTTCAAGAAGGATACATCAAGGATCAGTTGCAAGAGCTTAGGGAGAAGAAAGAAGCTGCATTTGCTGGTGTAAGGAGTACACAAAACAAACTTCAAGAGACCATAAGGGTGAGTGGTACAAAAAAAAGTTGTTGGGCAGGTCAACAGTAGAGTAAACTTTGATACAAATCGTAACATGGTCAACATTAAAATTAAAAAAAGTTGAGTTTATTTAGTAATTCGGTCTGGATAAAATTTAGCAATATGGATAATATAAAGAATATCTAAGTAGATTATTGACTAGGGATGAAACAGCAGCACTAGGGCTAGGATTAAATTTTTGTGCAGGGACTACAAACAATATTAACAATAGAATTCAACAGCAAGATAACTACTTAATGTTGAACATCACAATGATTTAGCTCTTTTCTCAGAGGAGTGATGATAGGAAGTAATGAAAGCAAACTTGGAGATATCTTGCCAAGGAGATTTAGTATCGCTCTGAAGGGATTAAAAAAGCTACAAAGATATTAGAATTAATTTGAAAGCTGACAAAGGGGGTAGTATTGTCATCATGAATAGCTCAAGAATATAGGGTTAAAATGTACAGGCTACTAGATGATGAAACTACTTATGCTAAAATAGAGAATCCTCCAACAATCCAAAGCTTCAGAATACCTTTAATCAGAATGTGAAGAAAATAATCAGTAGACTAGGTAATGGGAAGGACATGCTATGCACTAAATTATTCTCAAGCAAATTACCTGAACTTGCATAATATATGGCAGCCCCAAAATACACAAGGAGGGCTGCCCACTACGCCCTATTGTTATCAGTAGGAAATCTCCTAACAAAAACTTAGCTGTGTGGTTAGCTGGAGAACTAGGAATATACTTAGGTATATTTTCAGAAATAACCCATATTAAACATTCAGTAGATTTCATAGACAAAGTTAAGAAAAAGAATATAAAGGGACACATGGTTAGTTTGATGTAGTAGCATTATTCACCAATGTCCCCTTAGATAAAGTATTAGAATTCCTACAGACTAAACATAATGAGGGTATTTTCAATCCAAACATCGAAATAGGCGTCTTCCTTGAGTTGATCAAATTGTGTGTCAGTGATACTTATTTCACGTTGAGGGACATGTTTACAAACAAAAAAATATGGAGTAGCTATGGGGTCCTCATTATCACCTATACTCGCTAAACATCTATATGGAATATTTCGAAACTAATCTAGTTCCTAATGTGAATGTCCCTAACTTAAAACTGCAAGGATGGTGGAGATACGTTGGATGATATTTTTGCTATTCTGCAAGGGGATGGAAATAAAATAGAAACTTTTCTAGATGAGCTCAATAAGTTTGATAACAATATCCAGTTCACTTTAGAGAAAAGTAACAATAATAAACTGCCCTTTTTTAGACTACTCATAGAAAGAAAAGAAACAGATATGAATTCAGCACATATAGAAAGCCCACACATACAAACTATATATTCATTTCTTCTCTTTCATAGTCATGATATAAAAATAGGGGTTCTAACAGGTTTTATTTCTTAGGGCAATGAGAACGTGTGACCCTTGCAAGATAGAGCAAGAAAATAAATTACATCGATAAAAGCTTCGATGCATTAGCATACCCGGAATGGTCAGAAAAAGGGCACTCAACAAAGCTAGAAAATATTTTACAGAGCGAATGTAGAGAGTACATGGAATAAAGAAAAACAAAAAATAGTTGCCCTCCTTTTTATGCCTAAAATGAAACAAATCACTTCAAAAATGAAAGGAAGTCAATATAAATTTGTATATAAATTTGATAATACTTTAAAAAACAAAGTATGTAAAAATAAATTGGAAGGAGAAGACAGTAATACAGATGATGTAGCGGGGGTATACATAATCAATTGCAATAATTGTGGAGACAGATATGTGGGGGAAATCAGGTAGGGGAATAAGGACTAGAGTCCAAGAACATAGAAGGGCAGTACAGCTTAACTCTTCAGGGGAGTGCTATAGCTAGACATTGTTGGGAAAATGACCATAGGATGGATTTCAAAAAACAGTAGGCTTATATACAAAAGCAACAAAATTAGTCACAGGAGGGTAGTAGAAGGTGCGCTTATCAGAGAGATCAAAGTAATTGAAGGAAACAAAGGTTTTACCTCAGAAGATCCCATAAGCCGAGCTTTGATATTAAAAGAAGCTAAGATTGACCCTGCTGACCTGGAGATTAGGTTTCCTGCCCAACAGACTTTCGGTGACCACACCCTTACCACAAGGGTGATAATCCCATTGACCATCAGCTTCAGGATATCAGAGCGACAAGAGGGGATTGGCAACTCTCAAGAAAACCAGAACAACCATCGCATAAATGACAGCACAACGAGAAGAAGTTCCAGAAGACTGCTGGGCCTTGACCAGGCTAACATCCCAAACATCTCTTGAGAATGGGCCACAGAAGGGCCTGAAAGTACTCGATGTGGAGTAAACTTAATGTAAATACTTAGAAGTAAAACAAGTTACAAATTGAATTTGTGGGTTTCTTTTTCAATCGTCAGAAGAAAACTGAAAGAAGTTTTTGTTTTTGTTTGATTATTATTATTATTATTATTATTATTATCACATATTATTATTATTATCATTATTATATTATTATTATTATTATTAATATTATTATTATTATTATTATATTATTATATTATTATTATTATTATATTATTATTATTATTATTATTATTATTATTCGAATAAGTTAAGAAATACAAATAACAGCGAACACAAAATATCAAATACAACCAACACGAATATCTCAATTATTCTCACCATTCGTGTCTTAATTAATTCCTTTTATGTACAAATCCATCACACTTTTACGACATTCCTTATCTTCCATTGACGTTATTTTAAGTTTAATTGTAGTAACTTTATTTCTGCTTAAACGCTATTTTTATTTATGCAATTACATGTCAATTTACTGAATTATTAATTCATTCACTACTAGACGAATGTCTAAAGGCAATAGGTCACTTGACCCAATCAACGGTATGTCCAGTCTCCGAGCCGGTAATACTCCTTTCTCCTAAGAGAGAGAGAGAGAGAGAGAGAGAGAGAGAGAGAGAGAGAGAGAGAGAGAGAGAGAGCTTAAAGCTTACAGTCATGGGATAAATCCATTTAAAAAATGCTAGGAAAACCTTTATGATATATATATATATATATATATATATATATATATATATATATATATATATATATATATATATATATATATTGGAGACTTCAATGCAACAGTACAATAAGTAATTATCCATATACTTCAAGATTTCAACACTGCAGTAAAGATAGGTAGTTATCCACATACTGGAGACTTCAATACAACAGTACAGTAAGTAATTATCCATAAACCCGGAGGTTTCAACACCACAGCAAGGATAAGTAATTATCCATATACTGGAGGCTTCAACACAATACTACAGTAAGTAATTATCCACATACCCTTCATTAAAAAGATCTTAGTTCGATATCACAACATTCGATCTTGGCCTTGACATTCCCGAAATGCAACCGCCTTTCAAAATTAATTCCCGGGAATTTAACGGGTAACTGGGTCCTCCCATTCACAGGTAATCAGATAACAGGAAGTGACCCAGTGGGCTATGTTCGAGTTTTGCCTGTTTCCCACGCGGTAGTAGTAGTAGTGGTGGTAGCAGTCATGGTAGTATCAGTAGTAGCAGTAGCAAAGTTTGTGCTAGTATTTAATAGTAGCAGCGGTTGTAGTAATAGTAGCTGTAGCAGTATTGGTAGTACCGTAGTAGTAGTAGTAGTAGTAGCAGCAGCAGTAGTGGTTGTAGCAGTTGTGGTAGTAGTTGTGGCAGTTGCAGCAACACTAGTAAGAACTAGTAACAGAGGTAGCAATAATAATAGTAGTAGCAGCAGTAGTAGTATTAGTAGCAGCAGCAGCGGTAGTAGTAGTAGTAGAGGTATTAGCAACAGTAGTAGCTGTAGCAGCAGCAGTTTGTAAAGTTAGGCAATACTATTACTTGCGTAATAGTAATAGCAATTACTTTTAAGCAGCTGAGGTAACGCCAGCAGTAATAGTAGAGGTAGTATTAACAATAGAAGCAGCAGCAGTAGTAGCAATAGTAACAGTATTAGCAACAGTAGTAGCTGTAGCAGCAGCAGTTGTAAGTAGCAATACTATTACTTAGCAGTAATAGTAACTGTAGCAATACTTTTAGCAGCTGAGGTAACAGCAGCAGTAATAGTAGGAGTAGTAGTAACAGCAGAGATTTTCCTTTGCAACGGCTCACAGTAACCCCTGGGAGGATGCAGTAGTATACCCTTAAATTCACAGACCATCTGTTAGTTGAGCCACTTTACTACAGAGTCAATTACGATTTGTTAATTAAAAGTAATTAACTGTAAAATAGTCACATAATTACATAAACAAATTGAACTTGTCATGAATTTGAGCTGTTATTAACTAAAATAATCGATGTATAAGGATTAAAAGTCCTTTGGATACCATCCTGCAGGCCCTAATTTGAAAACGCAAGACGATGAACCATTTGGAAATCGTCCTAAATATCCCAGGCTGACAACCCCACGGGGAAGTAACCCCATAGAAACTTTCTCACTGGCCTATAACCCCCCACAAAAAAACCCAGCATAAGGACCCCTCAGCCAAATCCTCAGTCAAAATGCCTAGAGGCCTCAATACCCAGGGTATAAGACAGAATGAGACCGTCTATTCAATACACAGTAAATAATAATGTCAGAGAGAGAGAAAATAATAATGTCAGAGAGAGAGAGAGAGAGAGAGAGAGAGAGAGAGAGCAGAGAGAGAGAGAGAGAGCATTCCATTATAGGGGAGGTGCACTTATGTCTGAAGTGGATCAAGGGATTTTAATTCCGATAATTCTACTCAGTGGACCGAGAAATGGCTTCCAAGAAAAGTTACTCAACTCTGATTGCCAGCAGAAATTAACCATGAAATATGGTTTGCCAAATGTGTACACTCTTCTGTGTGTGTGTGTGTGTGTGTGTGTGTGTGTGTAATATGAAGACCTGCTTGAGAGTTTTCGACACAGGAATAAGATGACAAAAGAGACTTCGTTGCTTCATTTCAGAAGTATTTCACTATCAGTAATTAACCTCATTTATGAAAACACAATGATAAAACCTTAATTAAACTTACGACAAACCACTGACTTATGCGATGACTTCAGAATTACGTTTTCTTGACAGGCATCATATAATCCGACTTAACACGTAAAATAATCTCCTTGCTTAAATCAAACAGAAACTTCAATAAGGTGTGATTAATTATACATTGCTAAATACAAAAGGGGTATTAATTTTTGAGCAGGTATTACTTTTCATTTTTCAACGCAATAATTCAGAATATATATATATATATATATATATATATATATATATATATATACATATATACATACATGTGTGTGTATAATATAATATATATGTAATAATTAATATATATAATATATATTATATAGAATATATATACATAATATATATAATATATATATATATATTCTATATATATATATATTATATATATTATACATATGAATGATATAAATCCCAAAATCTACGACACTAAGACCTTCAATATAACAAAGCAACCATTGACCTCAAATTCCATGAAATAGAGTGCTAGGTGCAGCCAATGTAAAAGTTCCAACACACTGCTGGTAAGCAAGTTTTCTGATGAGCCCAAGCCTCAATGTAACCCACTGCCTTACGTAAACCGTCTCTTCAATATAAATACAAGCAACCTCGAGTCTTCAAGTAACCTTTAAGTCATGCCAATATTTATAAAGAATATTGGCAACGATTCAGAAAGTTATAAAAATAAAAGTAAAACAACAATTTTATCACAATATACGATTTCTTTTAATATGTTTTCACGTGAGACTTCATGACCTTTGAGTTTGATTATAATTCTTCGTTATTTTCCAGAGATCAGTTAATTAAGATGGCACTCAATAAAAAAAATAGATTTATAATTTCGTCCAACTTTCACCAAAGCAGTTCAAACGTTCATTAACCCATTATTGACAATTACAGAACCATTTATAGATATTTCTATAATCTATATTAATAATACAAAGTTCGTCTGAGTAACTGCGCTTTCGCCCAGTTCAAGCTCCGCATGACTGCGCAGGCGCGCCGCAAGTCGTATCGACGAAGATTTATGAATACATGTGTGGCATGAATGTTTGCGCACGCGCATTACCCAGAATTAGCGGGGTTTTATTTTGGCGGCTGAGCTCTGCGCTTTGGAGGAGAATAAAAAAATGTACAAGTCCGTTATGGCTATTACAGATATGGCAGCGATTTGTGATGGGTTATGAAAAGGTGTCAGACATAACTCTCTCTCTCTCTCTCTCTCTCTCTCTCTCTCTCTCTCTCTCTCTCTCTCTCTCTCCTACTTCTTTATGAAAGTTTTAAGCAACAATAGGGGAGGGGATAATACATGTGTGTGTGTGTGTGTGTGTGGTGGGGCTGGCAGTGTTTAACATTTCCCTCAGAATTGTAAAAGTTTACTGACATTCAAAATTCTCTCTCTCTCTCTCTCTCATGAAGGAAGGTCAGCGACCTCATTCTTTCAAGTTGAATGATTTCGGAAACAGAGAGAGAGAGAGAGAGAGAGAGAGAGAGAGATTAAAATGGAACAGCAAACCAAAGGAGAAAGTAAGTAGAGATAAAGACAAGATTAAAAAAGAAAAAAATAGGGGAAAAAATTGTAGATAGGAAAACAATATATAGGGGGAAGTGAAAGAATGAAACGGAAAAAAAATGGTTAGAAGTTGAAACAAAAGGCAACAGCGAAAAAACGTGGGTGCATGTGAGGAATATTACAAAGAAATCAAGAAAGAATATGAGCGCATTCATAAATTGCACGACGCCCTTTCCAAGGCAAATAAATGAATGAATAAAATAAATAAGTCAATCAATAATAAATAAATAAAAAATTAATAAATCAACCTTTTTCACATTCAATAACCTCGTCCTCAGACCAAAATAAATATACATATATATAAATACATCGAGCTACAAATGTCCTTTAATATCTATCTAATTCGCTCTACCTCGGAATTAATATATTTTCATATATGTTTAACCGAAGGGGAATTTTTTTGTCGATAAGAGATTTGTCGGCTCCCGGGCGCGAACCATCGAAACCAAACCAATCCAGGACGACAGTGAAGTTAAACTTAAACCCACACCACCACCGCAAGAGGCTATAAGTTTATGCCGTCTCTCACCTACAAATCCTGTCGCTCTCAGGTATTCGTTGTTTGGAGACTGCATCAACCCACCTCGACCTCGGTAACGTTGTAGTGCTTTTGACAGCACGTAGTCATTATATAAGTCATATCACATTACCGTGATTCATATACATACATCGAGCTACAAATTTCCTCTAATATCTAATTTGCTCTACCTCGGAATTAATATATCATCATATATGTTTAACCGAAGGGGAATTTTTTTGTCGATAAGAGATTTGTCGGCTCCATCGAAACCAAACAAACCTCTTGCGGTGGCGGTGTGGGTTTAAGCTTCACTGTCGTCCTGGATTTGTTTGGTTTCGATGGTTCGCGCCTGGGAGCCGACAAATCTCTTATCGACAAAAAAATATATGAAAATATATTAATTCCTAGGTAGAGCGAATTAGATATTAAAGGATGTATGTATATGAATCACGGTAGTGTGATATGACTTACATATATATATATAAATATATATATATATATATATATATATATATATATAGTATATAAATATATATATGTATACTATATACATAGTGAAACATAATGGCATGCGTATATAATACATCTGCTTCAACGCTAGCACATTCAGTTCAATGTACAGGTTACCATACTGAGTAATACTCTATGATAGTTTTTAAAACAAGACTTTCCGATTGAATTTCAATGTATAGCAAAAGGCCTGTTATACTACCTGCAATATTAACAATCAAAATTCTTGGTGCAAAGGTGACATGCACAATATCTAAGTTATTCTCGCCCAGCGCACTTACAGATATATTCACGATTCTTTGCAGATCACAATACGTTTGCTCTTATTATTTTTGACTTTACTAAATATTTATTTTTAAATGTGCGAACAAGCGAAGCTTTAAAAATGAAGGGGTCTGGCGCAAAAATAAGAATGAACGTAACACAAATATTCAAGAATGAAGTTATTCTGAACATTTACAGAACATGTTTCTCAAAATGTAGCTCAAATATTCACGACAAAATAATATATTGTTCAAAACATTAAGCACTGTATTTTAAACATTTATGGTGTATGGCACTATATTTTTGAAAAAATTATGGTGTATGGCACTACATGTATATTTATTTAATGAATTTATGGAATTTTATATTGTAATATATTTACAAATTTATGGAATTCCGTACTGCAATATATTTCAGAAAAATATTGTTTATTGCAATATATTTCCATCTCAAAATTGATGAAATTTTGTATTGCAATTTATCCCACACATTCGCAAAACTAAATAAAGCGCATCAAACGCATACAGTGTGCATTGTAGAAATGCATATTTTAAAATAATCTAAAAACGTGTTGTCTGTATAAAAAAAAAACTGTGAGCTTAACTTTGTAATCATTCAGAAACCGGTGTGTTTGAAGATTGCCCGAGAAAAATTTTAGTCCGTTACATTTACTGCACAGTCGACAGGTTAAGCAGTCGAGATTCTCAGTTGCAGAGGCTTTTTATTCCTGGCACCGTTGGACTGTGGAACCGTTTCCCTGAGGATGTTGCACAATTAGAACCTAGAAGGTTCAAGAGAAGATGCAACGCATTCCTACCCTACGACAATTCTCCATGTACTTTCAATAATCTACTTACATTCTTTACAGCTTTTTCTATTTATCTATTTGTTAATTTGCTAATTCATCTTTGTTTTCTCATAACCGATCTCTTCTTTCAGTATTTCCTATCACCTTTTGTGACTTCCTTCAAATGAACACCATAATATTCTTTGGAAGATTGAATTTTAAATCAATGGCCCCTGTTCGTTTGTCATTTAGCATCTATGATGAGCAATTCTGCTTGATGAGACGCCTGTCTAGAAAAGCACCATCATCTGGCAGACTTAGGCCTACATAGACTTGGTGTTTGCAAGCACGATTTTAGCCTCTGTGAAAGAGCACCACAGGACTGGTTATTATTATTTTTATTTATTATTATTATTTAGAAGGTGAACCCCATTCATATGGAACAACTCCACAGGGGCCACTGACTTGAAATTCAAACATCCAAAGAATATCATGGTGTTCATTTGAAAGAAGTTACAGAAGATAATTTGGAGATACTACAGAGAGATCAGTTATTAGAAAAGGAAAACTACATTAACAAATTAATTTATGAATAAAAATGTAAGTCAATTATAAAATAGAAGGAGAATAGTGTTACGGTAGCAATGCATTGCAACTTCGCTTGGACTTCTGAGGTTCCAGTCCAACGTGTGAGGAAGTCTAAAGGACCTCTGGGACTGAGAAGTCCGACAGCGAGGCTGGTTTGGGTTATGATGGAATTAAGGGAGGTTGGACAGCAGGGCTGAAGAAAGGGAGCTACGACGGAGTTCAAGGGAGAGGCTAAAAAGTCAATGCAGTTAGGGGACGGAGGGACGATGCAAACACCCTTTAGTGATGCCTACAGTGCGCCATTTTAGGCTCACAGACGCTACAACCTCTCTACGGGGGGAGGTTGGGATTGATTCACTGTAAAAGGTAAATAGCTTTAATTTAGAAAACTGCAGTTAATTTTAGAGATAAATAGCTTTAATTCTGATAAATGCAGAGGACGAGCCTTGTATTTATACCCTGTATAAAGCTAGAAAAGTCTTGCATATTGGAAAAGGCTTTATATTTAAAAAAACACAAAGCACTGTCGTTAACCTACACCAGTCACGTTGCCAAGACCGACCTTGGTTGGGGGACGCCCAGACACCCCTCCCTAAATTTTTTCCTGATATTATAATGTCCGAATTACAAATTATAATCGGCTAGTCTTATACAATGCAGTCAAACACACTATCCCCATTCCCCGGGGAATTCGGGTCGGGGGGGAGAGAGATGGATGTTCCTATTAACTGAACTGCTTCTGCATAAAATACTGGCTCCTCTCTCTCTCTCTCTCTCTCTCTCTCTCCAATGGTAACAGGAAGACAAGCAGAATTCATCAAATCAAACCACAATGCATCTAAGAATTATTTGATTAACTCAGGCGCTTGTATTGTAATAGTACAGTAATGCAATGTATAAAGTATTTTGTGAGGTTTTTAATTTTTGCACTGAATCAGAAATCAACACTGTTCATATAAGATTTTCACAAAATGCGATTTATAGGTACTATACATATATTAATATATATATATATAATATATATATATATATATATATATATATATATCTAATATATATATATATATATATATATATAGTATATATAGTAATATAAAACATATATAATTTATATATAACATATATATATATAATTATATAATATATATATATATATATATATATAAAAACATTATAAAAAGATAAGATATATAATATATTTATATAATATATATATATATATATATGTGTGTGTGTGTGTGTGTGTATGAATGTATGTATGTATATATAATCATATTTGTTATATATGTAGTATATACATTTGTATTCATATACAATATATAAATTCAATATATATATATACACACATACATATGTAAACTATATAATTACATGTAAATATGCATATGTATATTTACATATGCGTTGGGTGTACCCTGGGCAGTGATCATTTGTCCTAGTGATACCCTACTAGTTCCGTACCCTGGCTGACTGGTGAACAATGACACTGGTTAACCGGTCCTGGGAGTTTTGTAATGCTAAAATATGGCTGTAGTCAAGTGAGAATTATTGAAACTAGTTTTGTTCAGTAGGGTCTTGATCAAAATAAGATTAAGGCCGGCAGTTATGTAGTTATGGGGGAAGGGGGGGAGAGGGGCCTCGTGTTTTAAAATAAGAGCTTCAGTCATCTTAGATTAGCTGATTAAATTATTATATATGTATATGTATGTGTGTATGTAGATATATTAAATATATATATATATAATATTATATATATATATATATATATATATATATAAAAGAGTTCAAAGCTTCATGGTCCTTAAGATTAGCTCATTAACTGATGAATAAGATATATATATATAATAATTATAATAGATATATATATATCATATATATCTTAAAATTATTTATATATATATAATATATTATATATATTATAATATATATATATATTATATATAAATATATATATCGTTAAAAGTGTACAGCTGCCTCGATAAGTTCTAAGTAAGACCTTTAAGTATGTCTAATACATATAGTTTCTTCGATAACTTCAAAGTTAAATCTTTACGAGTAGCGTTTAATTTTTTTTTTTTTTTTATGGAAATCGAATTTCTTTGAATAATTCTATTTAGGGTTTATGAAAGTCAGGCTGTCAAGCCAAGCACTGGGGTACTCTCGGCCATTCAAGGGCCAAGACTGCAAAAAGAGTGAGTTAGAGTGGCTGGACAGCAACATAAAGACCCAGAAAATAAAAGAAATGAAGGACATGGTGGATCTAAGACGTAAAGGTTAGAGGTGCTGGACAGCAGGATTAAAGACAGGAAGGGGGAACGGAGGTCAAGTAAAAGGCTAAAAAGTGGATGCATCGAGGGGCCGAAGGGACGCTGCAGATACCTTTAGTAATGCATGAAGCGATTAATTGAATGGAACGACAATCAAACTTAACCAAAAACTTGAAAATCAAACAAATATCAGTAGTTGTCCTCCATTGAAAGCGACTATGAAAGTGCGTGTGTGTGAAGTGTAAATCTCAAACTGTGGAAGCAGCCAATTTTCGGGTGCGACAAAACCCTTGATATCCTAAAACTTGACTTAGGAGGCAGGACTCCGAGTCAGTGATTCCCATTACAATTTTCCAATAATAGAACGATGAGGTTTACGTGTTGAAGTTATTCAATAAACAGGTTTATCATCAACATCACCTTCATCGAGTTCACTTCTGGAAGACCTTTCATTGGTCAGTTCTGGTTAAATTTACAGTTTTCAAGAGGAATTTGAGCTTTGTCGTAACTGATTTTGTAGAGCTTTTGTCTGTAATTTCGTCTTTAAATAATGTAAATGCCTAATATCATGGGTTCAGTAATGTCTAAAAAAGCTTTTGTCTTTAATTTCGTCTTTAGAAGGATGTTTGTGATATGGGCTCAATGATATTTGAAAAAAAAAACCACAACGGAAATTCTTTCAGGGTTACCAGAGCTAGGTATTTATAATCAATCTTTCTATTTTTGGAGCTAGGGATAAATTTGGCAACGTTATAAAACTTTATTACTCTCATTACAGTTTCTCATACTGACATTCT
>NC_061091.1:17826529-17844029 GCF_015104395.2 Macrobrachium nipponense | reverse complement strand
CGGTGTGTTTGAAGATTGCCCGAGAACAATTTTAGTCCGTTACATTTACTGTACAGCCGACAGGTTAAGCATTCGAGATTCTCAGTTCCAGAGGCTTTGTAATCCCGGAACCGTTGGACTTTGGAACAGCCTCCCAGAGGATGTTGCACAATTAGAACCTAGAAGGTTCAAGAGATGTAATGCATTCCTACCCTACGACAATTCTCCATGTACTTTCAACAATCTATTTAAATTTTTTACAGCTTTATCTATTTATTTATTTGTTAATTCGCTAGTTGATCTTTGTTTTCTCATTATATTATTCTTTGGAAGCTTGAATTTTAAAGCAATGGCCCCTGTTTGTTTGTCATTTAGCATCTATGATGAGCAATTCTGCCTGTCTGGAAAAGCACCATCATCTGGCAGACTTAGGCCCACATAGACTTGGTGTTTGCAAGCACGATTTTAGCCTCTGTGAAAGAGCACCACAGGACTGGCTATTATTATCATTATTTATTATTATTATTTAGAAAATGAACCCTATTCATAGGGAACAACTCTACAGGGGCCACTGACTTGAAATTCAAACATCCAAAGAATATCATGGTGTGCATTTGAAAGAAGTTACAGAAGATAGTGGAGATACTACACAGAGATCAGTTATTAGAGAAGGAAATTAATTCATGAATAAAAATGTAAGTCAATTATAAAAATAGAAGGAGAATAGTATTAAGGTAGCAATGCATTGCAACTTCGCTTGGACTTTGAGGTTCCAGTTGGACTGTTCCGCAGTCCAACGTGTGAGGAGGACTAAAGGACCTCTGGGACTGAGAAGTCCGACAGCGAGGCTGGTTTGGGTTGATATGATGAAATTAAGGGAGGTTGGACAGCAGGGCTGAAGAAAGGGAGCTACGACGGAGGTCAAGGGACAGGCTAAAAAGTGGATGCAGTTAGGGGGACGAATGGACGATGCAAACACCCTTTAGTGATGCCTACAGTGTGCCATTTTAGGCTCACAGACGCTACAACCTCTACATGGGGAGGATGGGATTCACTGTAAAAGATAAATAGCTTTAATTTAGAAAAGTTAATTTTAGGGACAAATAGCTTTAATTCTGATAAATGCAGAGGACGAGCCTTGTATTTATACCTTGTATAAAGCTAGACATGTCTTGCATATTGGAAAAGGCTTTATATTTAAAAAAACACAAAGCACTGTCGTTAACCTACACCAGTCACGTTGCCAAGACCGACCTTGGTTGGGGGACGCCCAGACACCCCTCCCTAAATTTTTTCCTGATATTATAATGTCCGAATTACAAATTATAATCGGCTAGTCTTATACAATACAGTCAAACACACTATCCCCCTTCCCCGGTGAATTCGGGTGAGGGGGTGGGGGGGGAGAGAGAGAGAGTGGGAGGTTCCTATTAACTGAACTGCTTCTGCATAAAATACTGGCTCCTCTCGGCTCCTCTCTTCTCTCTCTCTCTCTCTCTCCAATGGTAACAGGAAGGCAAGCAGAATTCTTCAAATCAAACCACAATGCATCTAAGAATTATTTGATTAACTCAGGCGCTTGTATTGTAATAGTACAGTAATGCAATGTATAAAGTATTTTGTGAGGTTTTTAATTTTTGCACTGAATCGGAAATCAACACTGTTCATATAAGATTTTAACAAAATGCGATTTATAGGTAGTATACATATATTAAAATAGTATATATATTATATCGTATATATAATATATATATATATATAATATATATAAATTGTATACATATAAAATATATATATATTAATATATATATACATATACATATGTAATTATATAATTACATGTATATTTGCACATATGTATATTTACATATGCGTTTGGGTGTACCCTGGGCAGTGATCATTTGTCTAGTGATACCCAACTAGTTCCGTACCCTGGCTGACTGGTGAACAATGACACTGGTTAACCGGTCCTGGGAGTTTTGTAATGCTAAAATATGGCTGTAGTCAAGTGAGAATTATTGAAACTAGTTTTGTTCAGTAGGGTCTTGATCAAAATAAGATTAAGGCCGGCAGTTATGTAGTTAATGGGAGGGGAGGGGGGAAGGGCCTCGTGGTTTTTAAAATAAGAGCTTCAGTCATCTTTAGATTAGCTGATTAAATTATATATATGTATATATATGTGTATATATATATATATATATATATATATATATATTATATATATATATATATATTTATAAAAGAGCTTCAATGATCCTTAGATTAGCTCATTAACTGATAATATATATATATATATATATATATATATATATATATATATATATATATATATATCGTTAAAAGTGTACAGCTGCTTCGATAAGTTCCAAGTAAAACCTTTAAGTATGTCTAATACATATAGTTTCTTCGGGGGGTTTATGAAAGTCAGGCTGTCAAGCCAAGCACTGGGGTACTCTCGGCCATTCAAGGCCCAAGACTGCGAAAAGAGTGAGTTAGAGTGGCTGGACAGCAACATAGAGACCCAGAAAATAGAAGAAATGAAGGACATGGATCTAAGACGTAAAGGTTAGAGGTGCTGGACAGCAGGATTAAAGACAGGAAGGGGGAACGGAGGTCAAGTAAAAGGCTAAAAAGTGGATGCATCGAGGGGCCGAAGGGACGCTGCAGATACCTTTGAGTAATGCATGAAGCGATTAATTGAATGGAACGACGATCAAACTTAACCAAAAACTTGAAAATCAAACAAATATCAGTAGTTGTCCTCCATTGAAAGCGACTCTGAAAGAGCGTGTCTGTGAAGAGTAAATCTCAAACTGTGTAAGCAGCCAATTTTCGGGTGGAACAAAACCCTTGATGTCCTAAAACTTGACTTAGGGAGCAAGACTCCGAGTCAGTGATTCCCATTACAATTTTCCAATAATAGAACGATGAGGTTTACGTGTTGAAGTTATTCAATAAACAGGTTTATCATCAACATCACCTTCATCGGAGTTCACTTCTGGAAGACCTTTCATTGGTCAGTTCTGGTTAAATTTACAGTTTTCAAGAGGAATTTGAGCTTTGTCGTAACTGATTTTGTAGAGCTTTTGTCTGTAATTTCGTCTTTAAATAATGTAAAAGCCTAATATCATGGGTTCAGAAATGTCTAAAAAAGCTTTTGTCTTTAATTTCGTCTTAAGAAGGATGTTTGTGATATGGGTTCAATGATATTTGAAAAAAAAACCCAACGGAAATTCTTTCAGGTTTACCAGAGCTAGGTATCTATAATAAATCTTTCTATTTTTGTAGCTAGGGATAAATTTGGCAACGTTATAAAACTTTATTACTTTCATAACACAGTTTCTCATACTGACATTCTTTGTTGCAAATTATTATCATTGTCATTATTATTCAGAAGATGAACCCTATTCACATGGAACAAGCCCACCAAAGGGGCCATTGACTTAAAATTTAAGCTTCCAAAAATTATGGTGCTCATTATGAAGTAAGAGAAGGCAAAGGGAAATACAGAAAGAAGAGATGTCACTTAGTATAAAGACAAAATAAATTTAAAAAATCAATATATGGATAAAAATGTATCAAAATGCTAGGAGAATAGCATTAGCATAGCAACGGTCACCAATTCTGTGAGATATTTGTATTTTAGAATGCAAAAGGTTACTTTATTATTATTATTATTATTATTATTATTATTATTATTATTATTATTATTATTATTATTATTATTATTATTATTCAGTAAATGAAACCTATTCATATGGAACAAGCCGACAAGGGCCGCTAACTTGAAATTCAAGCTTCCAAAAATATGTTCTTTAGGAAAAATTAGAAGGAAGTGAAATGCAAAAAGAAGAGAACTCGTCTATCAAAAAAGAAAGAAATAAATTGATAAACAGGTAGATAAAAAAAGTATTAAAGTGCAAGAAGAATAGTATTAGGTTAGTAATGCATTGCATTTTCGCTTGAACTTTGGAAGTTACAACTCCACAACATCCTCTGGGAGGCTGTTCCTCAATCAAACGGTGTGAGGAATAAAGGACTTCTGGAACAGAGAAGTTCGACAGCGAGGTGTCGAACCAGGCTCATTTACTGCATATTGGCGCTGCTGTTCAGCGAATGGTTCGACAGCGAGGTACATTTGCTGCATATTGGCGCTGTTGTTCAGCGAATGGTTCGACAGCGAGGTACATTTACTGCATATTGGCGCTGCTGTTCAGCGAATCTGGTTCGACAGCGAGGCTAAACATTTACTGCATATTGGCGCTGCTGTTCAGCGAATGGTTCGACAGTGAGGCTAAACATTTACTGCATATTGGCGCTGTTGTCAGCGAATGGTCGACAGCGAGGCTAAACTACTGCATTGGCGCTGTGTTCAGCGAACTGGTCGACAGCGAGGCTAAACTTTTACTGCATATTGACGCTGCTGTTCAGCGAATCTGGTTCGACGTGGGTAACATTTACGCATATTGCTGTTGTTCAGCGAAGGTTCGACAGCGAGGCTAAACATTTACGATATTGGCGTGTGTTCAGCGAATAGGTTCGCAGCGAGGCAAAACATTTATGCATATGACGCTGCGTTCAGCGAATCTTGGTTCGACAGTGAGGCTAACTTTACTGCTATTGGCGCTGTGTTCAGCGATGGTTTCCACAGCAGGCTAAAACATTTACTGCATATTGACGCCGCTGCGAGGTTCATTTACTGCATATTGGCGCTGCTGTTCAGCGAATCTGGTTTTGCTCTCGACAGATGAAGGGGATCAGGGATCAATTGTGAACGTGAAAGATCTCCGTTGGAATAACTCATGAAAAAGTGACAAACAAGAGAATATCTGCCGATGGTCCAAGTCATAACTGCTACTATTCGGAAACTCATGAGCTTTTAATTAATATCTTTCGCGTATTCTCACAAATTTTTATCAATCCAAATATGTCTTCAAGTTGCGTGGAAGGTGTTAATGACCTCAGCATTTGTGACAACGGTCTATTTCTTTTAATACCATTTTCCTAATGAAGTTTCACATTTAATTAGTTTTTATTTTAAAATGAAATATCACAGCAGTGGGATTAGCAAGTCATGTACAACTGGGCGACCCTGGCTGGACATAGGTTAATAGACATGTGGTTAATAGAATTTACGTTAATAGACATTTGGTTAAGAGACATCACATTAACAGATATTAGGTTAATGACCTTTGGTTAACAGATATTTGATTAATAGACATCTGGTTAATAGACATCAAGTTAACAAACATCACATTAAAAGAAATTTGGTTAGTAGACATTAGGTTAATAGACGTTAGGGTAATAGACATTTGGTTAACAGACATTTTGTCAATAGACCTTAGGAAAACCGACATTTGGCTAATAGACATTGGGCTAATAGACACTAGGTTAATAGGCATTTGGTCAAACGATACTTGACCCAAAATATTTATCACTTAACTTGACAATAAATGGAATGGATATATTACCAGACGAAGTTAGAGAGAGAGAGAGAGAGAGAGAGAGAGAGAGAGAGAGAGAGAGAGAGAGAGAGAATGTCACAGCAAAATCCGTTCCATTGCAAAAAAAAATCAACGGACCTGGAAGAGAGAGAGAGAGAGAGGAGAGAGAGCAGAGAGAATAGAGAGGAGGAGAGAGGGTCCTTCACTATTATATTTAAATCACAGGAAAAGGAAACAATTAAATTATTACTTCTGAATGATGGATATATGAAATTAATATTTATAGTGTTGGGAATAATTATCTTCTCTCCTCCTCTCTCTCTATCCCTCTCTCTATTTAATACAAATGGAATATTCAATTCTGTCTTACGGCTGTCTCCCTCTTTCTCACCCACTAAAATTCTTCCTCCTATCTCGCTCTCCTCTCTATCTCTCCTCGATTACACTACAAATCCCCCCCCTCACATATTATTTCTGTGTCGTTGTCTTCTACTCTTATCATTTAAAAGGGTCAATACTTTCTCCTCTCTCTCTCTCTCTCTCTTACTACAACTGTCACATATTTATTCTGTCTGTCGCTGTCTCCCTCTTTCTCACTCATTAAAATTGTCATATATTTCACTCTCTCTCTCTCCTCTCTCTCTCTCTCTCTCTCTCTCTCCTCTCTCTCTCTCTCATCTACTACATCAAATCAAAATTAAACGGAAACAAGAAAGTAATTTAAAATGCTGAATATCCATTTGGCGCCAAATTTAATTCTGTTAAATTTCCATCCACCTCGAGAACTGTTTATTCAGAACAATTGTCTCTTCAAAATAGACTTGAAAGCATCCTTGAATATTTGAATATAACAATTTTCTTTCGTAC
Source organism: Macrobrachium nipponense (assembly GCF_015104395.2). Taxonomy (NCBI): domain Eukaryota; kingdom Metazoa; phylum Arthropoda; class Malacostraca; order Decapoda; family Palaemonidae; genus Macrobrachium; species Macrobrachium nipponense. Next base: position 17,837,739 of record NC_061091.1, on the reverse strand, counting down.
CAAAATAAAAAGTAAAAAATAAGCTGTGCAAAAACATAAATAGAATTTCACATACTAATTACACCAAGAATAGAAATCTTCCCCCGTAGTGCGTTTAAGTGCCATCAGAGCGGTTCACTGTAGGCATTACTAAAAGGGGTATTTGGAGCGTCCCTTTGGCCCTTAGATGCATCTACTTTTTAGCCTTTTACTTTACCTCCCTTCACCCTCCCTATCCTTAGTTTTGCTGGCCAACACCTCTAACTCCTTTTCAAGGTCTAATAATAACATTAATAACAATAATAATATGTATTTAGCAATACTGGAAATGAATGAAAATGGGAACTCAAAGGGGAACACGAGTCACATGATGACCCGCCCTCCTCGCTTTTATCATTAACACAAACCCATTATTCGAGAATGACTCCGATAACCCGAATTCTCTAAGAGAAACTTTCCCCCATTATTATCATCCGAGCGACAATTTCGAGTTATCGGGGTCAAGGTTCTAGATCAGCTGACACCCAGACATGGCGTTTCTTTCCTTTGTTGACATCTGAAAAGATTGACTTCAAAGCGCATGCGCCGTGGATCGTTGCCTTAAATTCTCTCTCTCTCTCTCTCTCTCTCTCTCTCTCTCTCTCTCTCTCTGTGTGTGTGTGTGTGTCTGTCTTACTTACATCAACGAAGACATGATGGATTACTAACGAAAGCGCTCCGTAAAGTTGCTTTGCCTGACCTGACTCAGAATGATCAAACCGCGGAATGTGCTGTCTATTTTAATTCAGTTTCTTTTCCTTTCCCGTCATCATCTAATGTCCACTTTTACGCGTTTTTTTTCTTCAAAATCCTTTTCCTGTGCATTCTAACCGTTTCTTTCCCACCATTCACTTTCCTCTTACATCTTTGAATTTTCCCGGTTGCATTCTAATTCCGGATTCACTTACGTCAACAAAGTTACGTACAACGCACAAGGGTTCGTTTCCCTCCCGGGAAAAATTGTAGGAAATATATAGATAATACAGAACGGTACAGAAAAAGTACCAAAATATTCTAAACAATACAAGAAAATACAGGGGAAAATATAGAAATTATATAAAATACATAACGGTACTGGAAATTACAAAATTATACCGAAAGTACTTAAAAATATAGAAAAAATATAGAAAATACAGAACGGTAATGGAAATATACCAAATAATACCGAAAAATACAGAAAAGTACTAAAAATAAAAAAAAACTACAGAAAACATACAGGAAAAGTATCGAAAATGACAGAAAAATACAGAAAAAGTGCAGCTAAAGAAAGCTACAGAAACATTAAAAAAAATACAGGAAAATACATAAAATAGGGGGAAATACAGAAAAAATACTGGGAACATTCAGAAACAAAGGAAAAATACAGAAAAATACAGTAAACACAAATTAATAGAAAATACAGAAAACATCATAATACATAAAAATAAAGAAAACTACAGAGAAGAATAATGGAAAATACAGAAAAAAATAGATAAGGAAAATTATAGAAAAAATACATAAACATACATAAAAATACACAAAAACCAATAAAAATACAGAAAAAATATAAATATATAAGAAGCAAGAAAATTATAGAAAGAGAAAAATAAAGAAAATTACATAGAAACACAGAATATATAGAAAAGATAGAGGAGAATACAGAACCCCGGAACAGACTTACTTTGAAGCATGTCCGAGACACAAAGGGGAAAAAAAAGAAGAAAAAAAAGAGGACTGTAGTTCCGGACTGCTGAACTGGCGTAGTAAATTTTGTTTTGTTACAACTTCATTGAAAATATGTTATTTATGGTTCTCTCTCTCTCTCTCTCTCTCTCTCTCTGTGTGTGTGTGTGTGTGTATGTGGCTTTACCGATTCTCTCTTTCTTTCTATCTCTATAAATGTACAGGAATATGTCTGAATTTTCTCTCTCTCTTCCTCCCAAGAATAAATGAAAGGAAAATTATCTCTCTCTCTCTCTCTCTCTCTCTCTCTCTCTCTCTCTCTCTCCAAATATGCCGAGCATTTAAAAAGATCACGACGGAATTTCGCCTGCAACTGAAATAATTCTGCTAGATCTACACTACCAGTCTACGACAACAGCACCATTCCTCTATTTGAGATAAGTATGGTACATCTATGCAACTGAGATAAGATTTTGGTAGACATGTACAACTCAGAACAGTTTGGTAAGAACCTTTTTACCCCCTGCCAAACGTTAGGTTAAGTTTTGGTTAGACATGAAACGAGAGATTCAGTTAGTGGTAGACCTAAGCAACTGAGATCAGTTAGGTAGACCTATGCAACTGAGATCAGTTAGGTAGACCTATGCAACTGAGATCAGTTAGGTGGGATCCGACGCAACTGTAACTGAGATCAGTTTGGTAGACCTATGCTACTGAGATCAGTTTTTGGTAGACCTATGCAAACGAGATTAGTTTTTGGTAGACTTATGCAACTGAGATAAGTTTGGTAGACCTATGCTACTGAGATTAGTTTTTGGTAGACCTATGCAACTGAGATCAGTTTGGTAGACCTATGCTACTGAGATTAGTTTTTGGTAGACCTATGCCACTGAGATCAGTATTTGGTAGACCTATGCAACTGAGATCAGTTAGGTAGACCTACGCAACTTTGCTACTGAGATCAGTTTGGTAGACCTATGCAACTGAGATCAGTTAGGTAGACCTATGCAACTGAGATCAGTTTGGTAGACCTATGCAACTGAGAACAGCTAGGTAGACCTACGCAACTTTGCTACTGAGATCAGTTTGGTAGACCTATCTGAGATCATTTGGTTTAGGGTTAGGACCTTATGGCCAAACTGAGAAACAGGTTAGCGGAGACCTAAACCGCAACTGTTTGCTACTGAGATCCAGTTTGCGGTAGACCTATGCAAATTTGAGATAAGTTAGGTAGAACCTATGCAACTGAGTCAGTAAAGGTTAGACCTATGCAACTGAGATAAAGTTTTCGGTGGACCCTATTGCTACTGAGAGCAGTTTGGTAGACCGTATTGCAACTGAAGATAAAGTTAGGTTTAGAACCGGGATGCAACTGAGATCAGTTTTGTTTTTGATTAGACCTATGTTACTGAGATTTGGTAGACCTATGTTACTGACATCAGTTTTGGTAGACCTATGCAACTGAGATCAGTTTGGTAGACCTATGCAACTAAGTTCAGGTTGGTTTGGTACCTATTGCAACTGAGATCAGTTTGGTAGACCTATGCAACTCAGATCAGTTTGGTAGACCTATGCAACTGAGATCAGTTTGGTAGACCTATGTAACTGAGATCAGTTAGGTAGACTTATGCAACTCAGATCAGTTTGGTAGACCTATGCAACTGAGACCAGTTTGGTAGACCTATGCTTAACGGAACAGGATTCATTAAAAGCTGGGAAAACCTGTGAACAATCTTCGTTGAAATCTGGGCGCCCAAGTCACGCATAGTTGCCAGAACGAGTTTCGAAAGAGTGGGATTTTCTCTCGATTGTAAAATCTCTGAGACAGTGTTACTCTATCTCTCTCTCCTCTCTCTCTCTCTCTCAAGTCTTTAAATATCTACCGGTATATCTACATTTTCTCTCCTTCCCCAGAATAATCGAAAGGAACGCCCACACAAACCCTCCTCGCCTCTCTCTCTCTCTCTCTCTCTCTCTCTCTCTCTCTCTCTCTCTCTCTTTTCGAAAGTAATAACAAAGCTCCAATCGTACGGAGAACCAGAAAGCAGCAGCAGAAAGTGAACCGAAACAAGGAAAACCCGAGGAGAGCGAAGACAAGTTTTTATCTCGGGTATTGCGTCATCGGCTGGAAACTTCACGAGAACAGAGGAGCATCAGGAGGTTGCAGTGGAAATCATCTGTAACTGAAAGTGAGAGGTTACAATTTTTTTGGTTTTTATTTTTTATGCTTTGCCTACTGTTTCAATTCTCCTTTGGTCGATAGTTATTAATTATTCTTCATTCTGTCGGAAATACAGTCAAATACGATGTATCGTTTTTAGAACAACAGCAAAAATGTTCAAAATTCCCTAATTTCTGGGATTCTTGAGGGATGTTCAAAGATCCCCTGAGTTAACCAACCCTATGAGGTAATCACGTGACCCCAAGGTTAAACAACACACCTTCCTTATAAACAAAGCACTCTGGGTGAACAAAGAATCTTTTGCGGTCACAAAGCTGAACAAAGCACATTGTGGGGTAACAAAGCTGCTAATTTAAACAATTGTCACATATGGTCAACCGCGTACCATCTAGTAAACCAAGGTTTCCTGAAATAACGAAGTTCCCACTTCAACCAACTATCGTTCAAGGGCCTTCTGGGGTAACAAAGTTTCCGTTTTTATCCAAATTAACCAAGTAACACCATGCGTTAACCAATTAGCTATATTCCTAACAGTGTAACTCCTGAATTCAGAATCCTGATTAACCAAATTTTCTACTAACCACGCACAACCTGAATTAACCAAGAACCTGAGTTAACCTCGCAGTCTCTGAGTTAAGTAAATAACCATAATTAACCAACACTAAAATAGTGGATACTTAAACTTGTCACTAATTGAAGTGAAATAGTATTAAAATGGTAATTTATTTACTCTGCAGTTAATCATATGTCATAAGTTGATTGTGACATGTCTTATGAACGAAATGATCCTGGTTTAGGATATACCCCTTTGGAACCCAACTTAAAACAACCAAGGGGTTTAACAAACCACTGCGGTACTGTTTTTATAATAAAAAATACATGCAGAATGTATTTTAATTTTTAAAGAATATATGATATTTTAAAGAAAAATAACTACTAATAAAAATACATCATTAAAGGAATATTCCAATTACCATTAACATACAGCAATGGTATATTTTTCATTTTTAAAGAATATATGATATTTCAAAAAAAAATAATTGCTACTCATAAAAAATATATCATTAAAGAAATATTCTAATTACCATAAAGTGGATGTCATTTTAAAGTAATATCGTTGCTCACGAGCTAAGCCTTAAAAATTATATAAACTTGATTTCACGATTAGGTAAAACGAGGAGGTTGAGCAAGTAATAAACTTTGCAGAAAACAAAACCTCGATAAAAACGACCTATGCGGCACTCCTTAGCGGTCTGGTGCGAGCACTGACTATCAGGATGGTACCCGAAAGCCTGCAAGGTAAACGAGAATACAGTTTGCAACTCGAATTTCCAATCCAGATGAAACGATGGCCGCCATATTTGGAGATGCACTCAGCTAGCGTCGGTCGAATATCGAATTCTAATTCTCTCAGACGCGCGTGTATGTGTGCGTTTGTCTGTGCTCGGTCTAATGTCAAATAAATAAATGCTGGTCACAGCCACATGTTCATTTTATATATGTGGATCGATGTGCGTATGCAATCGTCACACTTTCACACAAAAGTATGAGATAAGAGCAAGTCATGTAATGGGAGATTACATGAGTCAGTCAAGCAGTACCCAAAACTCGTTCAGACATGACGCAACCTCATACATGAAATAAAATTAAGGCAGGATCTAATATAACTAATATATATTATATAATAATCATATGCCCAGACACACGATAATGAATATCTTCACTTGAAGTAGTTTTTTTCTCTCTCTCTCTTTATGAATCTTGTGCAGATTTAATAATCAAGACAGGTAAACCTGTTTGGATTAAAGTCCAGGTAGGATCTGACATCAGTTGATCACCTGACATCCCGCAAGAGTTATCCAAACTTTTGGGGTATCCAGTGGGGCCACCTATAGTCTGCCTAAATTCGCAAGATGTTGGCGCGAATAAGGAATTCCCGTGTTGCTAAAGATATCATTGTTGTGTTGAAGGTATTGTGCTAGTAGAGCCTACTCAAGTGAAAGTTTTTCAAAGTATAATCATGTATTTCAAACCCATATTAAAAACATATTTGACTTGGGGAATTTTCATTTGAAACCTCATATTTTACATAACATAAAAAAGATATGGCACCTGCGCTGCGCTGCCAAACCTGTTTCCACGACACGTGGTTGGAGGTCAGAGGTCTTTTAATATTAAAAAGTATCTACTTAAAGAACTCTCTTGCTCAACTGCCATTTGGACAGGACAACAGAAACAGCTAAAGCAGAAACTACAGTAAATGACGAAACTCAGGCGAAAACATAAAAGAAGGATTAACGTAAAGGGAAATATCTTTATAGCTAAATATAAATCTGGCTGCGCTGTTTTTTCTACCAAGCCACACCCCAGCGATCTTTAGTGTGTCTGACTGACTACAGAAATCGACGCAGAAGAAGGAAAGGGAAACCTCTTTGAAGAATACCATAGCGCTGAAGAGACAAGGGAACACAAGGGTACCCCATAACCTTGCAGGTGTAAAATTGCAATTTCAGATGTCTAAAAGAAAGTGGCATGTAAAGGATTTAGGAAATACAGAGGAAGGGAAAAGAATTCCATAATATGGATGAGGATAGTAAGAAAGATATTTTTAATTCAAAATTAGAAATGATTGAGCATAATCTGGGCGACGCAAGTACCAGGATCAATAACAACTGAGAACATTGAAAAAAAAAAACTCTTCGATAATTTCAAAAGGAAATATAACAGAACTGCAAATTTATTTTGAAATACCACAGAGAGTTTAAAAAGTGGGCTATGGAATGAAATGTCTTCATAAAAACTTAACTAACCAATAGGCAGATTTCATAAAAAAAATTGCCTTGAAGCTATTTGTTGACTACAGTGGATTTTAAAAGAACGGTTGCTAAGTAAGATACTTCCTTGAAATATATAGATATATTCGCAAAAGTATAATTACACACACACTCACACACAAAGAGAGAGAGAGAGAGAGAGAGAGAGAGAGAGCCTGGAACTACTTGGGCTAACGCTGAAGGCTACAAGCTGAATCACATTCTTAATGAAATAAAACGTTGCAAAAACGAAGGTCACAGGCCTCGTAACCTTCTCCGCTCCTTGTGGGGGGGGGTTAGTCCTACCACTTTCCTGTTTGTGTAGGCCTAAGATCAATTAACGCCAGATTTCGAAAAAAGTGGTCTTGATCCCCGTTTGGAAAATATAAAAAAAAAACAGCAACAAATGTCAGTATTTCCTGGTTAATCTTTAGGGCCTATACTTTAATAATAATAATAATAATAATAATAATAATAATAATAATAATAATAATAATAATAATAATAATAATAATAATAATAATAATGTGCCTGTTTAAATAATAATAATAAATGATAAATCCAGGGGCCCAATATTAAAAAAAAAAAAAAGTCCTTGTATTGGGCGTCGGTGCCCGTATCGGGCATTCACCACAAAATCCCGTAACAGTGCCCAAATAACCTTGTCTAGTCAGGACACAAAAATAATAATGAATGACTCAGCAAAAAATTATCAAGAGGGGGGGAAAAAGGAGGTAATTAGTCTACTACTCGAGAATAAATTACTGTCACTATCAGTACTAATATTAATAATAAAAAATTTAAATATTACAGCAGGATTTAAAAGAATTGAAACCTCTGTTTAGTGATTATAAAGGGGATTTACTGCTTATAGTACTGACTGAAATTTAATTAAAATGTTATAAGAGGAATTAAAGAGACTGAAACCACTTTAGACGATAGTTACCTTATGAGTAGGAAATTAAATGGTTTTATCCCGACCTGTTCTTCTATTATTTTGCTCTATAAATATATATATATATATATATATATATATATATATATATATATATATATATATATATATATTTATATATATATGAATCACGGTGATGTGATAATTATTCATATATATATTTAACATATTTACATAAATGCAGCTCTCTCTCTCTCTCTCTCTCTCTCTCTCTCTCTCTCTCTCTCTCTCTCCACCTTTATCCAAAGTTCCGATTTGAACTTTTTTTCTAGTTTTTTTTACTACAGCAGACGAACTTTGGACTTCAAGTCTCTCGACCTTTGACGTTTAAAGAATGAGAAAAAAAGATAAATGAAAAAAAAGAAAAATAAGAGGAGAAAAGGATAACAAAAGAGCAAGGGCGGTGGAATTGCTCATTAAAGGGAGAGAGAGAGAGAGAGAGAGAGAGAGAGAGAGAAGTGTATAATACCGTTGGCATTTGACAATGACTATGGGGTATTTACTGGGAGAAAAAGGCCCACAAATGACTAGAGATTTGTGGCTTTTTAACCTTTTCCACAGAGAGAGAGAGAGAGAGAGAGAGAGAGAGAGAGAGTAAATAATGAATGTCAAACAGGAATGTATTTTTTGAAGAATGACAAATGGGGAATACGTGATGATGCTGTGGGGTTGTGTTAGCACTTGAGAGAGAGAGAGAGAGAGAGAGAGAGAGAGAGAGAGAGAGAATTAAACATAGAAGAGTAAATCTATCACTCACGTTACTTTATGTATCTATTCATGCCTTAATTTTCAAGGACTTAACACGGTAATTCAAACGCAGCAGATATGTTACTTATTTCCTTTAGGGCGTAGGACACTCCCAAGGTAAAGTGAATGCTATATTAAAGGATAATTTTGTGACTTTGTGCGTGAGTGTTTATAAAGGATAAATGTGAAATAGTGATAAAACTATCATTAATAATCTGTATATATATATATATATATATATATATATATATATATATATATATATATATATATATATATATATCCAAAACAGTGATGCCAACCCCTCTAACCCTAACTCTACGCCCCCTAAAGGAGACGAGAAATTACCCTATATAACTGAAAATGACCGAACATTCTGCGGCTATGATCATAAATAAATCTTTAGATTATTTATATGCAATATCATCAATACTAAATAAGCATACTGATCTAAAACTATCTTTTATTACAATTACCCTACACTTGAAAATATTGCCCCGCTGTTCAAGATTTTGCCCAGATTACCCTACGCGTAGGGCAATTATCCTACAGTTGGCAACACCTGATCCATAAACCTATTCATCCTTGGAAGTGGTGCCTCAAGGTGCTATACTCCACGCATGCGCATCTGAGAACACACTAAATTGTTCCCATTGAGACAACGCCACCAATGGAATTGATCTGATGCTATTACGGTGTGAAATGGCGATAAAATTTACATGGCCAATTTTAATCTGCACACAACTGGATTGTGGAACAATCTCCCTAAAGATGTTGTACAACCTGATCCTCAAATGTTCAAACGAAGATATGCAATGCATCACTACCCTACAACAATTCTCTTTGTACTTTCAATAATTAATTTACATTTTTATCTATTTATTTATTTATTAATTTACCATATCTTTCTTTGTAATAACCGATCTTCTCTCTCCGTATTTCTTATCATCCTCTGTAAGATTTTTCAAATAAACACTGTATTCTTTGGAAGCTTGAATTCAAGCCTTTGGTGGGCTTGTTCCATACGAATAGGGTTTATCATCAGTATAACAATAATAATAACTATAGTTCCTTCCGCTAGTGTACATCCCAATGGCAAACCGCAGATAATCCGCTTGGGGGTCAGACTTGTTCCCAAAATCAAGGAAATCCCTTCGTCTCGAGATATTCAAGCAAGAAAAACTTGGAACTTAAAACCTACGTAGAAAAAACAGTTTTCGAAACCTTGCTTCACAACACGCTTGCCATTAATACGTCTGTCCCTGGATTATATATATATCTTTTTTTTATCTCCTTTCCTTATCCTTTAGCGTTGCAATAAATCGCTCCGCTTCGTTCCTGAGAAAAAGCATAACATTCTTCAAGGATGCTTTTTAATGGTCGTCACCAATGACTTCCTTTAATAGCCGTTACCAATGACTTCATCGGTCGTACAATGAGCGTTCTCGCCGCCGGGTGGACGATTACTACCATGACAATTTGAACTTCAGATTTCTGTACTGTACTGTTCTCAACTTTCTCGCCTGAGTCTCTCTATCACTGCGGACACCTTAGTTATGCTCACGTTGACACGGTTTGCGAAGTGACACACACTATACTATACTATACTATATATACATATATACGCACACACACACACACACACACATATATATATATATATATATATATACATATATATATAATACATATATATATATTATAAATAGTATCCATAATATCATTCATATATGTATATATGTATATGTATATGTGTATATGTATGTGTGTATATATATATAGAGATATATATATATATATATAATATATATATATATATATATATATATATATACATATATATTAGGGAGCCCACTAAAATTTGGACAAAATTTAAAGTTTTTATTTGAACATTCGGAGAGTACATTCTCTCCCTCTTTCAGAAAGAGATATTGAAATTTACAAAAACTGAAAGAAATGGTCAAGGTAAAAGAAATAATATTCTAGTACACGGATACAGTGTTTAACTTTGCTCTCTCTCTCTCTCTCTCAATATATATATGTATATTGATAATTTGACAGCAAACATGGACCAGTTACGATCCGGTTGATAACTGGGGAATAAAGACCCACTGATGACATATTTTGTGCTTCTATTTACAGTCTTCTAAATGCACGTTTTCACTCGAATTATTTAGCGAAGTGCTTACGAAAGCTCCTGATAACGTCTTGAGTGTCCTTGAGATATTATTAATAGCTTCCTGAGACTATAATGCCGTTTGTGATGGAATTGAGTATTATAGAGCAGAACAATGAAATAGCAACTAAGATACACAGACAATAAGATAAATATATGCATAAATAAACAGCAACGTGATTCATTAACAAAAACGAATGTTTTGGTGCATGTCGCCTTTTAATTAATTAGTCATTTTTCATCATCTTTCAAACTAAAGTCGTTGAGTGCTTCAACCTCTCTCTCAAACTAAAGTTTTCGAGTCTTTTAACCTTTCTCAAGCTAGAGTGGTTGAGTATTTCAGCCTATTGCAAATTAAAGTCGTATAGTGTTTCATCCTCTCTCTCAAACTAGAGTGATGGAGTATTTCAACCTCTCCCAAATTAGAATGGTCGAATAGTTCAACCTCGCTCAAACTAAAGTTTTAGAGCATTTTTACTTCTCTCAAACTGAGTAGTAGAGTATTTCATCCTCTCAAACATACTAGCATCAGTTTCCACACTGCTCAAAGGAAATCTGTCCCACCCGCGCAAAATTTTCTGAGAAATGAAATCAAGAACCTCGATCAAATTCTCCTTTTTAGTTTCCTGTAGAAGAAAACTTCAGATGGCTATTTGT
>NC_061091.1:17814029-17824029 GCF_015104395.2 Macrobrachium nipponense | reverse complement strand
ATATTTTCTGTAGTTAATGTACCTGAAAATTTACTATTATATTTGCTATATTTACTGAGAGAGAGAGAGAGAGAGAGAGAGAGAGAGAGAGAGAGAGAGAGAGAGAGAGATCTGCATAACATCAATAACCAAAGAGAATAAAAAACTTCCAAGAGAGAGAGAGAGGGAACTCACTTGACTTTGCTCCTGTTGGGGTCCCTCGATCCGATGTAAACAGTATGACCTGTACTGACGAGTCGTCTGGATATAGCCCTTCCGTAATCACCTGACCCCAAGACAGCTATTACCTGTTGATTGGGAGGAGACAGGTGAGTAAATTACCTGTGCTGATAATCACCTGGTAACACATCACCTCACGATATGTTTTATGTTTACATTAATAGTGACTGGGTACCTCACCTTGAGGCGATCCTACACGAAAGGAGACGGAAGCCTTTGAAAGAAAGCTGATAAATTATCTCTGTTTACAGTAATAGTGGTTAGGATATTTCACTTTCTTACGATTATAAAAGAAATGAGACGAAAGCTACTGCAAAAAAATTATAATAGTAAATTACCTCTTATGTTATGTTTACAGTAATAGTGACTTTCATATCTCACTTTGACGTAAGCTTTTCACTTCTTATTCTATACGATTATAACAAAAAGGAAACGAAAGCTTTTGAAAAAGATACATATCCCTTTATGTTTACAATATTAATGTCTTAGATATCTCATTTGGACGTAAAAAAAATGAGACGAAATCCTTTGCAAAAGACCGATAAATATCTCTGAAGTTAGAGTAATAGTGACCGAAATATTCCACTCTGCCGTAACAAAATGAAACAAAATGAAAGAAAACGAAAGCAAGTGAAAAAAGAAAAAATCTCATACTCTTACATTCATTAAAAAAAGCAAACGAAAGCTTTTGAAAAAATAACAATAAGATATCTCTATGTTTAGAGTAATAATGGCTTGCATATCTCACTCTGACGTAACAAAAAGAAAGAAAACGAAAGCTTTTGAAAAAAAATATTTCTTATTTTTACAGTAATAGAAATTGAAATAAGTCACTCTGATGTAACAAAACGAAACGAAATGGAAGGAGACGAAAGCCAGTGGGAAAGACCTACCATTACCTGTTTACCGTAATAGTGGCTTGGATATCTCAATTCGACGTAACATAAGGAAACAAAATGGAAGGAGACGAAACCCAGTGAAAAGGATCACTCACCTCTCCTTGATCTTGGGCGTCTTTCCTCTTGCCATTGCTCGCACTTCCACTGCTACCGTTCACGACGGAGAGGTCTGTACCATCGCGATCAAATGACAAGTTGTCCATCCTGTCAATATAAACAAAATAATAAAAACTATATTACATTATAAAAATTAAAATTGAAAATATATAACAAGAGAAAAATACAGTAAAAAAAATATACTATGAAGGAAACTAATAAAAAAAGTTATATGGTTGAAATATGAAGGATGGTTGTAACGCCAGAGATGAATTGGCAAATCATTGCATTTCCTCTCTCTCTCTCTCTCTCTCTCTCTCTCATTAGAAAATCGTTATGTCCCCTCTCTCTTTCTCTCTCTCTCTCTCTCTCTCTCTCTCTCTCAAGCGTATAAAAGTGCAAAATTCCAGGTAAAATGTAAATTAAAAAAATTTAAACATTAATTCCAAAATGTGAAATATAATAAACGACCTATTTACATCAAATAGTAAATAAATAAATGAATGAATAAACAATATACAAATAAAAGTAGAATCTAACTTTCAAAATTCTTATCCCATAACCAACTGGTAAAAAAATTGACTGCAATCAATCCATTAGTTTTTGCAATAAGATACGGTAAACCAAACTGAACCAGTCAGCTGACTATACTTCACCTCGGTCAGAATCCGCGTTGGCAATAAAGTCTCGACTAAGGTTTAAAAAAAAATAATTTGTGAATACACAATTTACTCATAAATCCCGCCGAATCATTTCGGTCACTTTCACTTCTCACGGTGTCATTGTCAACTTTCTTCCGGATTCCCCTTTCGTAAGATGAGAGGTCAATGTCGAAGGAACACTATTTAATAATAATAATGTTTAGGTTATTACTTCTGAAGATTGTGAGAAAGAAAACGGAATTTCAGGTAACATACGATAGATGCTCGTTTTTTTAGTTTCAGTGGGGAGCGAGACGGTTTCAAATACTCTCTCTGCTGTTCTTCTTCTTGCTAGCTGTAGTAGCTGAAGTTTCGTATATGACTGTCAGATATAGGTAGCGGACATTGCAAAAGAATTAAAGGCCTAGGCTTTTTCATCTCGACATTGAAAGGATATATATATATATATATATATATATATATATATATATCTATATATATATACACATATATATATATTATATATATATATATATATATATATATATATATATATATATACACTATATTAACAGACCACTGAAAATATCATCTGCAGCTTTTTGTTCTGATGCAATTTTTTATAACAAATTAATATATCTCAATAATTGAATAAAACTCGAATAAAATAAAAATTATAGGGAGAACCACAACTCCCCCGTCTCTTCACGAATCATTCGATAATTTTAAGAGGTAGAGTGTTAGCAGAAATAGAATACGAATTAATAAATATTAAAAAATATATACTATAAAAAAGCAAAGTGGGACACAACGATTCACAAAAAAACCAAATTTCTCATAGAAAAGTAAACAGTAACTACGATTAAAAAAGGAAAAACAAATGTAAGCAAGAGCGTTCTGAGACCGCAAACTTCCTTCGAGGAAAACAAAATCCTTTATCCCCTACAAGATTACATTCTTATCTCTCCCAAAGTCTGATAATTTTTTGATAAGTACCGACCACGAACATTAAGTTGTCATGCTAACAAGGAAATCTAACAATCACAAGCAAATAAAACAAATAATATATTTTTCCCAATAATTAATAATTTTTGGGGACTAGAAACGACCCCACGAATAAGTAATCATTAATATATATATTATATATATATATATATATATATTATATATATGTATATATTACACAATATTATATATAATTTTTTTTTTTGTCAATCAGTCATCCTATTCGACTGGGTTGTTTTGATAGTGTAAGGTTCCAGGTTTCATCCTGCCTCCTTTGAAGTCCATCACTTTTCTCACTCTTGTTTTTATAGTGTAAGGTTCCGGGTTGCATCCTGCCTCCTTTGTAGTCCATCACTTTTCTCACTATTTCCAGTAGCACATTCTTCTGCATGAGTCCTGGAGCTACTTAGGCATGCATCTAGTTTTTCAAGGTTCCTTTTCAGGGATCTTGTGATCGTGCCTAGTGTCTCTATGTTTATGGATATAATTTCCACTGGCATATCCCATATCCTTCTTTTCTCTGTTTCCAGGTCTTGATACTTATCAGCCTTTTTTCTCTCTTTCTCTTCTACTCTGGTGTCCCATGGAACTGCGACATCATTATAATTTGATAATAATAATTATTTCTAAGTTCGCGCAACATCCCAATCAATTCTGTGGTCTAAATTAAAGCTAAGAGCTACCAAAGCGCTACCCTGTGCGTGATGATCATAAAGACCCTTCTGCGTTCCCTTATAAAAGTGACGATTCTCACGCAAGAAGAATTATCTGAAGGCGCTGCCATAACCATGGGAATATCTTTTCAAGATATCAAGACATTTACTAATGAAGACCCTTTTATCAAGTGGTTCATTGCCAAACGCTACATAAAACCTTTTGATTTCAAAACTGACGTTGACCGTGTGAACCCTCAGGAGCAACATCGCAAGTTCGAAGATCAAGGAGGTTGGCGCAACTGCCTGTTGTTGAATTCGGAGTAACCTAGCAACACCTGAGCCATCACTTCCGCGATGGGCTGTTATCTTCTGCGTACGACCCCCCGCCCCACCTCTGCCGCCCCAACCTTTTTAAAGAGCTCTCTATAAGAAAACTACCCTCTCGCTTGACATTTCAACGTTAACATAGACGAGGAACACCGTTCACGTGTTCGAAAGTCTTTGTTTATTTTACTTAGTAATATAGTTTACTAGACATTCGTGGATTTTTAATACACAGTGTTTTTCACGTGATTGTGAATTTCTTATTATTATTATTATTATTATTATGCTAACACGAGACTAGGCAAGCCCAAACAAATAAAAAATATATTTTCCAAAGAAAAACCTCTCTCTCAAACATCTTGCAAAGAAATGTGAAATATTTTTGGTGCAATAATTCAGATGAACAAGATGACGTATCAGATATATGCAGTTAGAGGTGGTGGTCGGGCGTGAAATGCCTTGATAACCTCGTCCTTCTTATCCTTGTCAGGAAGAAATTCCTGAGAGAGAACACACACACACACACACACACACACACACACACACACACACACATATATATATATATATATATATATATATATATATATATATATATATATAAATTTATACACAAAGCAAGCATATACATACCATGACTCAGTGGTTATCAACCTCATCTCAACCGGCGAGAAACCCCGAAATCAATTCCACGGGAAGTACGGCTATAATGGAACTCAACAAGGTTTAAATGGCATGATACTAGTAATCTCACCGAAAACTTGCAGAGAATAGAAAGGTTTGTGGGGCACTGGTATAAAGCCACTGATTTACTACAGGTAAGATCTCTCTCTCTCTCTCCTCTCTCTCACGTGTATCATTCTACCCCCATACAAGTGCCCTTCGCTATCTACTCGCATTCGCTCGCTTTCACTCTCTTCTCCTGTAGCAGCAGTCCAGCCTGAGATGCCCCGAGGGCATGAGAAGGAATGTGGTCACAGAGTCGACCGAAGTACCTTCTCAATAACCGCAGACGTCGGCTGTCCTTTATCCTAGTGCTAACGGCACGTCCCCCCCTCCCCTCATCGCTTTCACCATTGTCTTAGCAGTAGTAGTAGTAGAAGTAGCTAGGGTTTGCCTTTGAAACGTCTCACCCAACATCGGTTAAATTCGTAGTTGTAGCAGTAGTACAAAGTAAAAATATAGCTAAGCTTTGCCTTCTTAACGGCTAATTTCCCCTCCACCCACCTCCCCGCCCCTTGCTTATACTATTACCATAGCAGTAGTAGTAGTAGTAGTAGTAGTAATAAGAGACAAGATTTGCCTAATGACTAGCTTATATAATTTACGTTAGTGGTGGCGGTAGAAGTAATAGACTCGTTGTCTTGGTAAAGGCTCACCCCTCCACGCTAATATCATTTTCGTAGTAGTAGCAGTAGAAATAGCTAAAATTTACTTCTACAACGGCTGATCCTTCCTTGCTTATATCATTTTCATAGAACTAATAGTATTAATAAATAATCTCTGTCTTTGTAACGTATCATTCCCATAATCTCTGTCTTTGTAACGTATCATTCCCCCATTGCTTTTATACTTTACATAGTAGTAGTAGTAATACCTATGCTTTTCCTACGTAACAGCTCCTCCCCCTCGAGACTATTTGTTGGAAGACTCTTTTGCTTTCAGTTGCTTTTTAAAGGCCGATCAAAGAAGCCACGTGTTGCCATAATACACCACACTAAAGAGACAAGTGGCTGGCGCTCTCTCTCTCTCTCTCTCTCTCTCTCTCTCTCTCTCAAAAACCGCAAAGTCCATCCATAAACCACCTTAGCCCTTCATCACCAAAACTGAGCCCCGTTCGAAAACCTCGTATTCTTACAACTGGTCATCGATCGACCCGTTATAAACATCATAAGAGACCGTTTTTCTCCTCAAAAGGGTCAGTCAGCGAAACGGTCTCGAACGGTGAGGTGTCTGTAAGAGTGAGAAAGACCAGCGAACCAATTCAGACAGCGAGCTTTGATTAGGTGTGAAATCCGCGTGATTCATTTAGTCTGGTTTGTTACAAATACCGGAAACTGATAGGCGTAGGATACTGATTAGGTACTTATGTTCAACATACACAAAGAAAACACACACACTTATAGACTAATATATAATAATAATATTATTATTATTATTATTATCATTATTATTACTATTTTCAAATAAAAAATTCATAACATACACTAACTACAGAAACACTTCGGTAAAAGGCAAAACATACGACACTACTACTTCTCAAACCTGCAATTCTCAAACGACCTGACCCCAACCTTTTTGACCTTGGCGTATGACACGAGAGCGAGATAATGATGGCGTTCATCGAATGAGCGAGAGTTCCCACACAAAAATTATTTCGGTTCTTTTTTTTTTCTTTTTTAAACAGAGATTGTGGAGGAAAATGAATTTAGGGGAATATTGGTATTATCACATTCAGGGTCGAGAGAAATATTCGACAAATTGACTTAATAACACTTCTCTGTCTCATAATGACTCTCTCTCTCGTCTCTCTCTCTCTCTCTCTCTCTCTCTCTCTATATATATATATAGTATATATATATATATATACATATGCATAATTTTGTACATAAATATATCATAATTAAATAAATACATTTTATACACATATATAAGATATATATACATAATATATATATATATATATATATATATATATATATATATATGCATAATTCTGTACATAAATATATACATATATATACATAAAATTTAATACATATATATATACACCCTACATAATAATATATATATATACATATATAAGTATTCATATGTATAATTCTGTACATACATACATATATGCAATATATATATATATATATATATATATATATATATAGATATATATTATTAGAGAGAGAGAGAAGAGAGAGAGAGAGAGAGAGAGAGAGAGAGAGAGAGATGTATATAATTAATAAATAAATACATTTATATATAATATGTATAATATAATTATATATACATATAGACATACATATATATATATAATATATAATATATATATATATATATATATATATATCAATCACTGATACGTGTTTATCACTCTAACTATGATCAAACACTTCTCAATATACAGATAGATGAATACATAATGTGAAAAAATCGCTTTGCAACTTTCGAAACAGAAATAAGTAAAAATAATAATAAAAAAAATTGAAGGATACAGTTATAACCACTTCAAACAATCGATTCTCGCTCGCGTCACTCTGCAATTTAGGTTTGCAGCAGTTTGCAAAATGACAGTCTGAACTTCAGCAAATATTCGATATGATTTCAAACAGTTACTTGCAAACTCTCTCTCTGAAATTTAACCTTAAAAGTGGACAAAAGTTATCGAAGTTGCTCTGGGAAATTACTTTATAATAATCCTACTTGAAATTAAGTGGAATTTTCTCAATTATGTACTTCAGCACAAAACTAGTACTAATGTTCTAAGTAAGTGTGTGTGTGTGTGTGTTTTTTTTTTTTAAATATTACTTTTGACACTAATTAGCGCAATTTTACTTGGAATGTTATATTTCTAGAACAATGATCGAAACCTGTAAAACAGAATACAGTCTTCGGTATTTATAAAAGTTCTTCACAACGAATAGTGGAACAAAATAGTCACTACCGAAACTGCTTCGAACAGTTACTCGCCAAAATGTACTGAGAAAACAACCAAGTATGCTCTCAGTGTTTCAACAGTTCCTCGCAAAACCTGAAAACTGAACAACAGACTTTTCGAAACTGTTTCGAACAGTTCTTCGGAAAAACGTTACAATCAAAATGAATAAGAGACTTGACGAAACCGCTTCGAACAGTTCATTTGCCTAAACGTTATCTTCAAACCGAACACAGACTTTTGGAAACTGTTTCGAGCAGTTCATTTGTTACCCGTTACCTCAAAACGGAACCTAGACCATTCGTAACTGCTTCGGACAGTTCACTCGCCGAAACGTCACCTTCAAACCGAAACCAGACCACTCGAAACTGCTTCGGACACTTCACTCAGCGAAGTATCACCAGGTAGCAACGTAACTGAGGCTTCTCGAAACTGCTTCGATAGAACTGTTATACGCGCCATGACGTCACCAAGAAACGGAACGCTCTTCAGGGGGTCAAGGAATGAGAAATTCACGAGAGTTGTTTCGAAAAGGGAAACGAAACCTGACTGAGACCGGGTCGAGTCTCAAGTCTCGATCCAGGATAGACAAACAGTTTCTCGAGCTCCTTGAATCTCACGAAGGAACCCTTTCAACTTTGCACTGAGTGACTGAAGTAATTAACAGGAGTTTCACCTTATCATAACGTTTTTACAAACATGCACTGATGTAATATGGATTAGGGAGTCTTCCCTATTATAATATTTTATAAACTAAATGAAATAACAGGGCTTACTGAGGAGTCTTCCCTATTATAATGGTTTTTTTTTTTTATAAACATGCACTGGAGTAATGTGGCTTATTAAGAAGTCTTACCCTATTATAATCTTTTATAAACATGTAATGAAGTAACATGATTTACTAAGGAGTCCTACCCTATATTATTTCTTTTTATAAACATACACTGGAGTAATATGGCTTATTAAGGAGTCTTATCCTATTGTTATATTTCATAACCATGCACTGAATTAATATGGATTATTAAGAAGTCTTCCATGTTATGTTTTCTTTAAACATACAACGAAGTAATACGGCTTACTAAGGAGTCCTCCCTATTATAATTTTTTTTTAAACATCCAGTAAGGTAATTTGGCTTATGCACTGAAGTAATGGAATAGGGTTTGACGACTTATTCCTGGTAAACCAAATAAAAACCTACCACAGAAAATATAAAAGTTTTTACAAATATTAAAGGTATAAATACTTGGATAAAACCAATATTAAAATAGTTCGAAAAAAAATAAAAGTGGGAATTATTTTAACATTGATTAAATATCAGAAGTATGATTCTTTTTATGAAGCCAAAACATAGAAAGTAAGAAAACAAAACAAAACAAAGGCGTGATCCGACCTTCAGCTTACTTGGGTCGCATGCTAAAATCTACGGTCAAATAGAGCGTTGTTTCACAGACGGAAATTAAAATAAATACGCTATATTTTATTAGGAGATAATTTTTCTCTACTGTTTAATATGCACATGATTTATTTTTTTTACATTTTCATTCTAATAAATAAATCATAAATATCCTATCCTAAAATTCCTGTCTTTAGCTCATCGCAAAACACCTTTTTCAGACCTATTTAAGCTCTTCCATGGGCCTTTCCTACCCTCTAACAAGAACACCAACAGCGAGAACAATAACAACAAAATAGTTTGTAGGTTTACTCCCCGAGTAAGCGAAAAAACAAGTATTTCAATCAACAACAAAATCACAACCTAAACAAGGTTAGAAACTTGTCAAACAAGCTCCTGGGGTTTGACCCTCGACCTCTCCGCTTGACATTGACCTTGAGTCTTGGACCCACCTCGTGATATCCTGAGTGTCCCAATCACCCAAATACATATGATGTAACTGAGGTTGAAATCACATTGGAAAGATATAAAATGATATCTAAAAAATATAAAATTATACAGAAAATTTAAAATTATATTTAAAATTACATTAAAAAATAAATTTTAAAACCACATTTAACACATAAAACCATATCAAAAATAAAAGAATTTCATTGAAAAAATATAAAATTATATCAACTTAATATAATTTAGATTCAAAGTTAAATTTCTAAATATAAAACTATATTTTAAAAATTAGATTTAAACAATTATATTTTAAAAATATAATAGAAAATTTCAATTAAAAGGTATCAGCATTATATTCATACATTAAACTTCTACCAAAACGGACAGACAGACAGACAGAGAAAGCCAGGAAGCCGAAAAAGATATAAAAGATGAAAAGCCATCAATTATGAAAATAGGCTTAAGCCTAAAAAATGGATCAATATACTAATATCATGCATTTTCAAACAATAACCTATGATATTTTAATAGGAACATTACAACATAAAACAACATCAGTTGTAGAAACAGTTATCGAAACAACAACAAATACAGACAACGCAAGGTCAGAGGTCAGACAAAGTCCCGGAAGTTACCCGACCCGAGATAAATTAATCTTTCGTTACCCGAG
>NC_061091.1:17789029-17811529 GCF_015104395.2 Macrobrachium nipponense | reverse complement strand
TCTAGAAGTGTGACCCAATTTAGTTCAAGCAACCAAGCAATAAAAAAATTCAGTGCTATTGTAGTGGTGGCGCAATTATCAGTAATGCTGACAACAATACCAACATAAGCCTAAATGTATAATAATAATATAATAATAATATAATAATAATAATAATAATAATAATAATAATAATAATATAATAATAATAATAACTAATAATAATAATAATAATAATAATAATAATAATAATAATAATAATAATAATATTTGCGTTCACAAGAAATTAACAACAACAACAATAATAATAATAATAATAATAATAATAATAATAATAATAATAATAATAATAATAATAATAATGCTAAGAAATTCACAATCTCGTGAAGAACAATCTGTCATAAAAATCCACAATTATATAGTAAAGTATATTACTATGTAAAATAAAAAACAAAGACTTTCGAACTAAACGGTGTTCGAAAGTCTATTTTTATCAGAGTAATATACTTTACTATATAATTGTGGATTTTAATAATAATAATAATAATAATAATAATAATAATAATAATAATAATAATAATAATAACGCACATATTTTCGTTCACGAACGATTGAAGGAACATATTGTATGAACCAATAAGAATTTGGAATGGAATACAGAATTTAGGCCAAAATCCAAGCGCTGGGCACTACGAGATCATTCAGCGCTGAAATGGAAAATTAATAGTAGAAAGGTTTGCACTCGGAAACGAATGTTTGGAGAGGATTGAGGAAAGTAAGAAGGAAGCAAGATAATATGAAGGGAGGTACAGTTTATTTGGAATGGAAGGCGTTGTAGCTAGGGGACGAAAGGACGCTGCAAAGAATCTTAAGTAATGCCTACAGCGCACCGTATGAGGTGAACTGATGGCACTACCTCTCGGAATGTTGTAGTAGAATTTCAGGGAGCCTTCAGATATATCCGGTTAATAATACAAGACTTTTCTTTACCAATTTCAACAAAGATCGATCCAGACATAGTTTATTTTTTCTTGTAATTTTTTTTTTGTCGTTGCCTGGGACACGCGTTTGTTTAAATGGTTTAATTCGCATTGTCTTTGTTTTTTATTTTATTTTATCTGATTGTTTTGTGTCTTTGTAATACCGGCGATTCAGAATCTTTGTAGCGAGGGAAAGCTTTGTGACTGACGCCTGTGAGCGACAGAGGTTTTTTTTAGTTTTTTTTCAAGGTTTCTAAAGTTAAGAAATAAAAGAAAACATATTTTTTTCAACTAATCAGTTTATCTTTGGCGTAATTAACACAGTTACGATGCATTTTTTGCGATTGATTTTTGTGAGAAATATAATGAATCATCTTTGATGTCAATGACGGTTTAACAGAATTATTGTTTATATGTTTTCAATTTATTTAAAGCTGTCTTTTGATGACAGTGTCAGCTGTTGTTAATTACTTAACCCATCTCTCTCTCTCTCTCTCTCTCTCTCTCTCCATCAAACTTTTAATAGAATATAGAATTTAGGCCAAATACCAAGCGCTTGGACCTATGAGGTCATTCAACGCTGAATGTGAAATTAAGAGTACAAAGATTTTAAAGGTGTAAAAGAAAGAAAATTTCGCAGTTGCACTATGAAACAATTATTGGGAGAGGGTTAAGGTAAGTAAGATAGGAGAAAGGGAATATGAATGGAAGTACAGTAAAAGGAATGAAAGGGGTTGCAGCTATAGTATATTCACATCACCCATGCATCTGATGTCTAGGCCAGTCCCTTGCGGCTCTCCTGATTGGCTGTTGGTAAGCCAATCGCAGGACTGGAAACTCTCAGTCTCTCTCGAGAGTTCACATGAGCAGGATGTAAGTTCCACCTCTTCTGAGGGATACTTTTGAAAGACTTATCCCTTAGGAGAGGTGGAACATACATCCTGCCTATGTGAACTCTCTCGAGAGGCAGAGAGTTTCCAGCCCTGTGATTGGCTTATCAACAGCCAATCAGGAGCATCGTAAGGGACTGGCCTAAGCATCAAATGCACAGGTGATGTGAATCTACTACAGGATCCGAAGGGACACCGCGAACAATCTTCAGTACACATCTAAGGAAAACGAAAACCAGCCAGTTAAAAAAAAGACATTTAGGGGGTGACACCTCTTTGGGTAAAGCGTAGACGAAAAGCTGAGGCCTTTATGAGGACCACCAGAAATCATCATCAACAGGATGACTGACAGGATTCAGAAGCCGAGTCCTTTTACCTAACCTTGGCTTTAGCCTCGGGGAGCCAGGCAGATGACCTTGGTCTAAAGCAGTCCAGGGTCACTGGCCTTACGTCTCCTGCAGGAAGACTGGATGTCCTTTGGTGTACTGAGCTAATGAATCCTATGTTGCAATTTTCGTTGCAAGGCGTTGCACAGTGATGATGATAGCGACATAACACTTGAAGGGGTAACAGTAATTACAAGTAATTACGGAAATAAAGTATAAAGTAAACTGCACGACTTAATGCAATTCAGTAAATACCTTTATTCAGGTGTGTATCATTTAAGCTCCCAGATACGTAACACTCAGCTTCATAGCTGTTAAATGTGAACTTTGTATTACTCAACATCCCAGCTGCATAACAGTTAAAAGCTGACCTTTGCATCACTGAAGAAACTAACACCTACGGCTTTTAATCACTAACAGTAACAGTTTCTACGCTACATCTAACACACTCGACTCTACATTTAAAAAAAAAGTTCTAGTTTTTCGAGCTTTTCAAATATTTAAATTTCTGGGGCGCGTCTGACGCACATCTCCCCACCAGCGCGTGAAAACAACCTAGATTCAAGCCATACAATAGCTCGCAATTCTTTTGGACGAGACTTGTGGGCGATTTCGAAGTCGTTCTGAAGAGTGGTGGCCAAAGAGCGAGAAATTGTGTGGCTACAGAGACTGGGATGGCGCTTGCATGGCAATAAACGTTTCTGCTTTCACAGGCACTGATACAGCCTGCAGCTGCTACTGCAAGAAATGTAGAGCAGAATGAAATGCAGAGCAGAGACGGAAGATTTTATAAATATTTATGGACATGCAAATGATTTTTTCGGTCAGGCTTTGCAATGCAGGTCCATGATTCCGAAGAGTTGGGGGAGGGGGGGCGGTTGGTAAATCACCATACGAACTAGCCATTTTGATGTTTGTGACAGACCTTGGGGGCCTGGAATAAGGAGCAATTTGGTCACAAGAAGGCAGCAGAAAGGAGTTACTAAGAAACATTATGTTTAGCGTACGTAGGACAAATAAAATCGTGTGACGGACAAGATTTCATTACAGGATAAATATGTCAAATAAAAATAAATAAAAAACGAATTAAGTAATCAAATAAAGAGCAATCGATCTCTACGTTTCAGAAGGGACAGGTATTCTATTAACTTTCCTCGTCCAGAAAGGTATGAACAAGAAAATGTATGAAGTTTCAAAGCTTGCAGCCTGTGCAACACAAACATTCTTGCAGGACACATGGTGTCAAATCTGTTATTTGAAGCAGCAAGTATTCGATTTCGTATTATAATAGTTATTTACATATCCAAACATCTTTCAAATACATTCACGACCGTTAGTACTTGTAAGTCAGATGCCACTGGAATCAGCCACCTACTCTCTCTCTCTCTCTCTCTGAGTTTGAAATATAAAAGCTGTTTACATATTTACACTTCAGTATTAAACCCACACACACACACACAATATCTCTGAGAGTTTGCAATATAAAAGCTATTTACAAATTCACACTCCAGTGCCAAATACATTCATCACCGTTACTTCTCTCTCTCTCTCCTCTCTCTCTATATATATATATGTGTGTGTGTGTGTGTCTGCCTGTCTCTCTCTCTCTCTCTCTCTCTCTCCTGTGCCCCAGTTTTAAATCGTGCCTCGTCATTTTTTTATTCCATGCATTTACACAAATCTCCACTTGACTACCCATCCCCGTTACTCTGAAGTATGGTTATCAAACAATACATTTCCATAACGCGCATCGTCACCCGGATCGCATCTGTCGCTTCCAGATCAAAGCAACAGATTCGTGTGAATCCAAAGATTGCGACGGTTTTTTTCGAAATGCACAGCAGGTGATAAGAGCTGTTATTATAGCGAACCATCACTGGACACTCGTCCCCACCAAAAAAAAAAAAAAAAAAAAAAAATATCCGTTACGTAACGCTCCGTCTGCTATTGGAATTATATTATTATCATTATTATTATTATATTAGTAGTAGTACTAGTAGTAGTAGTAGTAGTAGTAGTAGTAGTAGTAGTAGTAGTAGTAGTAGTACGTCACCTCAGGCGATTTCCGTTTCGGGTGACGTAACTCCTCTCTTAAAACTTGTCTTCTTGGAGTTCTGTTACCATTTTTAACATTCTTCTTTTTCATTTACTTGTTTCCCCTCTCTTATTATCGTCTAGTTCTTTAAATTTCCCTCGCCTTTATCTAGATCTTACGCTCCCTTTATCACCGTTTAAAGTTCTCCGTTAACTATTTACTCCCTTTACCAGAATCTTACGCTTCTTTGTCACTACTACATTGTCTCAAGCTCTTTATTACTCATTCCCTCTATAATTTATTTTCACCTTTATCAGAACTTTACGCTTCCTTCATAATTGTCCTACCCTCTCCATTACCTATCGATTTCCTTTGTCATTTCCTAGACCTTTATCAAAACCTGACGTTCCGGTTATCACCGTTTTAAGGTTTCTATCACCTCTCCCTTTATCATTGTCTGACTCTCTCTTATTACTTACTTATTCCCTTTATCAATTTCCTCACCTTTATCTGGATCTTACGCTCCCTTTATCGCGTCTTAAGCTTTCTGTCACCTATTTATTCCCTATATCATTTCCTTCATCTTTAATCAGAAATTTACCCTTCCTTTATCAATGTTTTAAACTCTATCACCTTTTCATTCCCTTTATCATTTCCTTTACCTTATTACCTTGTTATTCCCTTTATCATTTCCAAAACCATTATCTGAACCTTAGGCTTCCTTTATCACTGTCTGCAGCTCTCTATTACTTACTCATTCCCTTTACCTTTGTCACTGTGCTAAGACATCAATTACTACTTACTCTTTCACTTTATCATTTCCTTCACCTTTATCCGGATCTTCCCCTCTTTTCATAAAAACCTTACGCTTCCTTTATCACTGTCTGAAGCTCTCTCTATCACTTACTCATTCCCTTTATCATTTCCTCGTACTTTCTTTATCACTTCCAGTCAGGTTCCCTTCAAAAGGGCAAGAAAAGGTATAAAAACCAATCAAGGTTTATGGTGTCAAAGGGACAGGCAGTTTGGTGTGGAACATCGAACTCTACCAAACAAAAGAGACAGTATTCTGTTGCTTTAGTAGTTCTGAAACCTCGTAAGGTAATGCAATTCTCAAGTACATTAAACGACAAGAGAAATGAGTACTGATGTCACGATTAAACGGTGCACATTTGTACATAGGAGGTCATGTGTTATTATAAACAAAAAACGGAATATACGTATTTGCTGAATATATATGGAGTATAATATATATATATATATATATATATATATATATATATATATATATATATATTTACACATACTGTATTACTACTACATATGCATCTGGTATAAAGGGATCAGTAGTCTATTATATGTATATGTATATGTATGATCATATATATATAATATATGAATATATATATATATATATATATATATATATGTGTGTGTGTGTGTGTGTGTGTGTGTGTACAACAAGCAAGAAAATTATACTTATCGGTAGGCATCAAAAACAGAAAGACTGCGTAATCAGCTAAAAAAAAATCGTAGCAAAACAGAAATGAAAAACATGTGAAGATATAGAAAAAAAAAATACCCGGAAAATTTTAAAAATTAAATAAATAACAGACAACTTTTTTTTTTCGGAAAGCCTCAACCAGAAAAAAAACAAAAACAAATGGATGAATAAGAAAGTAGATAATGAGTAAGGATGCAAAATAAATAAACAACTAGATCACCGAGTGACTACAACCGAAAAATGTTTTCCTTGAGAACCTCGAAGCACCTTTCCTTGGAAGCTGAACAGCGAGGAATTTAATGGAACAATATATATATATATATATATATATAAGATATATATATATATATATATATATATATATATATATATTATTATATTCATACGTCAATAATAAATAATAAATATATATAATAATAATATATATATATATATATATATAATATATATTATATATGAATAAACTACCACATACACAACACATATATATATATATATATATATATATATATATATATATATATAATATATATATATATATACACGTATACTACGTATGCATATATGTATATTTATATTCATATAATATATATATATATATATATAGATATAATATATATAATATATATATATATAATATATATATATATATATATATATATATATATATATATATATGAATAAACGACCACATACAAACTCAAAACTATAGACAGCCACTTACCACTCAAAATCTATCAAACTATTATCGGGCAACGAGCACACAGTTTCACTAAAACACCATCAATAAATACACGACACATTTTGAGGAATAAGACATACGAACCAACAGGAAATGTTTGATAAATAACTCCAAATAACCTCAGATTCAATTTTGTCCCAGGGCGATCCAAAATTAATGATCATAAAGTTCGTACATCTGACAAAAAAGGGCAAAAAAAAAGAAGAAAAGATAACGTGGTCAAAAAGGTATTTCCGTTGGTGTAATTTTACATCAACACTCCTACGGATTTTCCATCTGATGAACAACCTCCACAATCTCGTGGTTTCATTAATTATTTCCAAGATAATCGTTTAATCTTCACGCTATAATCGTGCAAAAACTATTTTAAACTTTGTTACGTTCAATGTCAACTTAATACGAGATATGTTGCTGTTCCAGATAAATATATTCAGATATATATTACATAACACACACACACACACAACACACACAATATATATTAGATTATATATACACACATATATGATATAGGTGTATATATATATATATTACACATATATAAATATATATGTTATATTATATGTAAATATATAGGTTTATATAATATATATATATATATATATATATAATATATATATATATATATTATAATACACACATATGAACCCTTATCTTAATTCTTAACGGAATGTTCAACATGAAGTTCGCACAACTTGAATGACAAATTCATCACAAAACCATTAACATTCTCTGTGATAGTTGCAAACTCTTTGTAGTATTAAGTATAAATGACAAAGCAGCTCCGTATAGCGATCTTCCAGGTCTAGTGCTTAGGGATGACAGAAGACATATTCAACAACAATACACTTAAAAATCTCGGTTTATTCTATGGTTAATGTTGCTTTTCCTCTACTACCAAATTTCGGAGCTTTCTACAGGCATTTATAGTTTCCATATTAGAACCCTTTAGAAAAAGGTCAATACACATGATAAACTATATCACAAAGGAATAAGAATGATAAATAAAAAGGAAGCTATGTGCTGTTAAATTTAATCAACAAAATTTCCAAAACCAAAACCCCATTTCAACGAAGCCTGATAACGAAGAAAATATCAGTCACATTTACTCGGAAAGACACAAATTCTTCAATCAAACGACTTTTCAAATTGTCTGGAACATCACAAACATAAGTTACCTAAAAAAAAAAAAAAAAAAAAAAACACGATTTAACGAAACCCAAATAAAAATGGCACCCACACTATTTCTGAAAAAGAAAATTCTTCACCCAACCGACTTTTCAAATGGTTTGGACTTCATCAATCACACTAATGAAAAAGGATATTCTGAAAATTATTCTGAAAGTTAACATAAACACGAACCCAGTAAATTGATTAAAAGCTTTGTACCGCACAGCGCCAAAGAAATGGATTTAATAAATAATCATTTCGCCTCTAAACGCACTAGACACAGATAAGTAACTGAATAAGTAAAATCGCGCGGAGTATTGTAAGGCTATTACATCGATCCCCAATTCACTGGAAATCGGGTGAATTAGAGGAATGACTTGTCAATACGACAGCTGACTGACTACTGCTGTTGTCGACATACTCAAGGATATGATGTGTGTATGTATATATATATATATATATATATATATATATATATATATATATATATATATATATATATATATATATATATATATATAATGCTTATTACATCAACGTAACATTTGGTTATTTACAAACATTAACCTGGAAATGTCGCTTAATGACCAATTCGCTCTACTTCAGGAACATCACCTAGGGGGACTTTTAATTGATAAACGTACAAAATCGCTCATCAGTCGTCATTCCCCTTCGATGATATCGAGATATTCCCAAGGTAGAGCGAATTGCATTTGAAGCTTAATGTCCGTATAGATATATAGATATTTATCTGTATGACATAACTTTAATTCACAGTTGCTATCGTCTTGAATATACCGATCCTTATAAAAATGTGTAAATATATGCCCATATAAAACTGGAGTGTTTACACGTGTAAAACATGCGTAGGCTTTCAATGACATATATTCAAGTAAGACGAAATGCACTTTTGTAAATAAAAAGAAAATGTATGACATTGCATAGGCATTAGGCTTTTACTTGTACATAAACATGTACTGTACTAAAGGGATAAACTTTAATACCGAAGAGTATTACTCTACACGTGTAATATGGGAACCAACGAAACCAGTACATATGTCTAATAACATTAATAAGAGTAATTATATTAATTGCAAATAGGAATGAGAGTAATTATAATAACAGCACATACGCTAACGTGGAATCAATAGTGGCGACCGACAGAGCTGTTGATATTATATTAATAATAACGTCACACTGCCTAATATAATTGACCATTTCAGACACGTTACAACGAAACAGCGACCCCGGGGGACCATGCAGCGAAAGCCACACATCCTGCATTTAACAACTTTCTTCGCCTAAACTTTCTTCTCTCTGTTTCAAACCATAATTCGCCCCACACCAGATAAGGCGAATTGCCGCATCAACCAGTCTCTTTGGAAAAACCGTAACGGACCCAAGGAAATACTTAGGGACGCCGCATCGTCGTCTCACTCACTTACTTCAAGGGGAAGCTCGTCGTCGCACATCCACACCGTACAACGGTCTCATGAACACTGACTGCTTACCTGTTTGTTTCGCTTACTGGATACGTAACTTTGACCGCACCTGTTGCTGGACGCGGGTTGGGTGCTGGAACGGTAAGGGGTTGCCAGTTACATTATTTCTGTTTGCATTCGGGACTAGGAATTCACCGCATTTAACCGCGTTTCCCCTGCGAGAATTTGCCTTTTCAGCTCTTATAAGAAAGATGTAAATTTAATTGCAAGATGTGCAAAAATTAATCTCTATTCTACAAATAATTACTAAAAACAGAAACTGGCAACTGCAAAAAATGTTGGCTTTACGTAAGGAAGACCTCTTGTACAACTCTGCACTATTATAATTTCGTGAAAATGAATCGAAATTTGGCATTTAGGATAGGATTCATATTTCCAGACTCATAATCCCAGAGTTTTTGACAGGTGGCAGTGCAAACGTGCCAGTAATTTATAATATTGATCATATTATTACGATAGGAGGTGACAGCGTACACCGCAATAAAAAAAAAAAATCAAACATATAAACAAATAAATAAATGAATTTAAATGAAAACCCCATTCTAAAAAATTTCACTGAATTTTGCTGATAACTTCTCGCATAAAAGCACACGGAAGAGGCAAATTTACACACACACACGCATCTCACACAGCACACACACACGCGCACACACACACACACGCACACACACACACAACACACACATATATATATATAATATATATATATATATATATATATATATATATATTAAATAATTTGAATGAAAACTGATTAACAAAAACCTTAACTTTTCATAAAAACAAAGATTAGTCATGAATAGTTAGATGAATAAAGTTTGATAATAAAAGCTGAAACTCACGACAATAATAATGAATAAAAGCCTATTGGATGCTACACTCCTTTATTAACTCCTTCTCCCCCTAGGGGACATCCCAGGAACATACGGATACCCAACACGCAGCCATCCTCACCCCTACTGACTTTAATTCTCAAGGTTAGACCATCTCAACCTGGGGTTCACATAGGATTTCCAAAGGATACATTAGCATACATTCACAATCTACGTTACCAACAGGCATACTTCACTTCTTTAAGAGAGAGTTGGCTCAACAATTGCTTCGTTCATTTCCTCAGTCTACAATGACCCATTGTATTTAGTCTTATATACCTATAGAAATTAACCACAATCACCCCTTCACCATCTGTATTCAATCTTTTCTAACAAACACTTTCGAACTTTCACTAGTCAGCATGTGATCTCCCTACTATCACCGATAGAGCTTATTCAGCAAACATAAGACACTTCCCACCCACTACTCAGGATCCCTTTGTACACATACATACACACACACACAAACACATATATATATATATATATATATATATATATATATATATATATATATATATATATATATATATGTATGCATGTATGTATATATATTAAACCAAGTAATTGTAATATCCACAATGTCCTCTAACATTCTCGCATTCTTCACACTCTTTGGACAAGCTTGTCACTTCAAAGCATTAGATTCAAATTCAAAATTGTGAATCCTGCTGCGGACGTCGGAGCTGTGCTCAAAATCTTGAATTTGGATCTAAGTAGTGACCAGCGGACCCAAAAAATTCTGAAAAATTCGAGAAATTTTAAGAGGCCACTGTGGTTGTTACAGTTGCATAAGTATCTGGTACAAAGTGACCACTAGACTCTCTCTCTCTCTCTCTCTTCTCTCTCTATGTATATATATATATATATATATATATATATATATATATATATATATGTAATTACGATAGCAAAGATTCCCTCTTAATTTCCCGAATTCTTCACGCTGTTTTGGATAAGTTTGGAGCTAAAAAGCCTTAAGATCCAAGTGCTAGAACTATGAGAAATTATGATGACCAGTATAATTCTATAAACTTTATATATATATATATATATATATATATATATCATATTACATATATATATATATATATATGATAAGCATGTATACATAAATATGCATATATATTTATATATATACATATTTTCATATATAAATATTATACTACCCATATATTTATTATTAATATAATACATAATGCGTAACCGTGTTCTCATAAACAATGATTATTGCAACTATTACTGAGAGTGTTATACTTAAGAAATTTTCTCAGAAGACTTACTAACACAATTCTGAAGGAATGAGGAATTACCCATTGCAAAAGGTTCTGCTGTTCCCACGAGAGACTCACAGGAAACGCAGAATGACTCAGACTTGAACATAGGTTAAATGTTATGAAATTAGTCAAGGGAAATTGCTCTCTCATACACGAAATTAAAAAAAAAAAACGTAGGTATGTCTCAGCCACAGATTGGGAAATTTCATTGCAGGGCAAAATATGAAGGTAAGTTTATATATATATATATATATATATATATATATATATAATATATATATATATATATATATATATATATATATATATATATATATATATAAGTCATATCACATTTCGTGATTCATATACATATATCGAGCTACAATGTCCTTTAATATCTAATTCGCTCTACCCCGCGGAATTCATATATTTTCATATATGCTTAACCGAAGAAGGGGAATTTTTTCTCGATAATAGACTTGCCCGGACGTTCAAATCCAGGAACGTCAGTGAAGCTTTTCCTACTACACCAGCACCGCAAAAAGCTTCGCTGACGTTCCTGGATTGAAAGGATCCACGGGTTCGCGCCCTGTCCGGGCAAGTCTATTATCGAGAAAAAAAATTCCCTTCGGTTAAGCATATATGAAAATATATTAATTCCGAGGTAGAGCGAATTAGATATTAAAGGACACTGTAGCTTGATATATATAATATGATATATAGAGATATATATAATTATATAGATTACTATAATACTATATATATAATATAATATCTAATATATATTTATTATTATATAATATATATGTAGAATATATAAGATATATAAAAAAAATTTTAATATTTATATATATATAGATATATATATTATATACAAAGTATATATTATAGATTAATATATATTATAATATATCTATTTATATTCTATTATACTCGATATAATTAAATATATATAATATTTCATGCCAATAAGTAATATATACTATATATCTATATATATATATATAATATAGTAATATATTTATTTACAAACAAAATGTCATGTATATAATACAATATAGAATATACATAATATAACTACATAATAATTATGTATATCAAGTTAGTTTCTTAGTTAAGTTAACTTTCTGACGTGAAGTTACAACCTACCACAGTGAGTCAGCTTTTTTATACATCTGTCGCTGAGGAAATCGGAAACCAGGCCCACTCACTTGTCAGGGAAGCATCACATCAACCATATATTAGGGTTAATCATTTTCCTTTTACCCAACCCTTAGCAATGGTGAAGAATTAACACCTACTAAGTCTCAGTAAAGGTTGAATGATTGATCGACAGGGATTTGCATGACAGTATCCTTGGTCAAATCATCGCGCAAGAAGTACGACAAGGTTGAGACGACTCAGAACTCGAAGGATTCTTGTTACAAAGGACAGTAGGACTCTCCCTGTATCCTACTTAATCGGGACATTTAACTACAAGGGCATCAATAATAAAAATAATGACATTAATGCATAAGAACAGAGCCCTTTACGGTTTTCAAGCTGGTTAAAAAATATTTCGTGGAGAGGTTAATAAATGCGTGTTTATACAAATTTATTTGATGAAGCTTATATATTGCGATAAAATGTTCCGTATATATATATATATATATATATATATATATATAAAATATATATATATATATATATATATATATATATATATATATATACAGATATAGATACTTTCAAATAAACAAATGTACATAAATACACATACAAATTATATATATACATACACACACACACACACACACACACACACACACACACACACACATATATATATAATATATATATATATCATATATATATATATATATATACAAGTGTGGGTACATGAGGGTTTATAACAACAGCATCAGGACACGCTCAAATAGAAGCCTTCGGATTCACAAGGATATAATTATGAGTTAAATACGAGCACACATAATTCAACCGAAGAAAAATGCATGCTGGCAAATAGCAGTAACTAAAACAGAGCAATTGCCCTTCATAATATTTACGTAAAGTGAGGATAAGTTGCATTATGGGCCTTATACAACAAAAGAAGTTATCTAATAGAGTCCTCCATTGGCTGGGGCCTTCCCCACACATCTTTCCCGACTTCCTATTGGTCTAGGCTGCTTATGCAAACGTTTAGGAAACCCCCAGGTTTGTTCATTTTCTCATTGCCTATCGTTGTGTTTCTAAAATGGAACTCATTCTTTTATATACGGGTATTTCATTATTTTTCGTTATATGTAGAATTATTGAAATAAGTCCAGTATATAATATAACAATGATATTAGAGTTTTCAGAAACGGTTAATTCAAGTTAATTCAAGACGAAATTAACTGATATCAAGTGGCATCACTGAACCAAAGTTAGAGAGACACGAGCGGGACTCTCGCTTAAGAGTTACATGAAGCAGACCAAAGGTACATCTCTCTCTCTCTCCTTTGAATGTGCGTTGCGATGTTCCAGAAAGTCTTAAGACCACCTGGAATCTTGGGTCCCAAAAGGGCGCTCCATTCCATCCGACCCACCATCCACCCACTACCCTTCCAGCCAATTTCAACCTTTTGGGTGCTTCATCCATCCGCGTTCTGCCGCCCACGCCAGCTTACCGCTTCACCTCTGACTTAAAGAGAACGGGAGCATTTTAATCACTACGCATCCAGAGCTAGATTTTTATATAATGATACAATTGATAGTAACCTGAGCGTACAATTATATGTGAAAGGAAATGACTAAACAGTGGATAATTCAAATGAATCAACCTCGATTATTAACACAAAATATTAGTATTCGGACAGGGGACACCTTCGCCAGTACAGAATGGAGATCTAAGCACAAGAGTTTGTGATGCTTAAAAATGAAATATGAAATATTGATATAGTACTGCAAAACACAAATGAATGACCTGCACATAACTGAAAGGCAGATACTGGACATATACGTAAAAGACACAAGTCCTCACTATTCTTTGATGACAAATAGGAAAACAGCGACAGAACTAAACCTGTTAAAAGACAAAGAACCTTAAAACTTGCAGATTCTCCCAACTCCTCTTCTCCCTCGTCCTCGAGACGGGTTCAAGAAGAATGAATTAATGATATGAATAAAGCATAAAATTTAAGCTAACTGAGGTAAGAACCGGGCGCTTTCAACCATTCAAAATTTGGAGTGGTTGACAGCAATACAGCGAGATCCAGAAAACTAAATGAGATGAAGTACAAAGATCTAAAGGTGGAACTAGGCGAAAACGCCACAATTGCACGAAGAAGTAATGGCTAAAGAGGTTGCACAACAACACCGAAGAAAGGAGGCTAAAAGTGGGCAAAGCTAGGCCTAGGCGCCAAAGGGACGCTGCAAAACCCTCCAGTAATGCCAACAGTGCATCGCTGGAGTTGCCCTAACCACTACCACCCCTTAAGCGGCTAGTGTCACTATAGACTTTGTCAAGATGCATTCCTCGCCTAAAATAAAAAAAGAAAGGTTGCATTCCTCAAAGCACTGTCATTTGTAACTAATATTTGTTAACAGGAGTGAAATAATCAAGATTTCCAAATGATTATGAGCTGACAGAGCCAAGTCAACAATATTTACATAAAGTACAAAAATTGAAATAACTCTGCTTAGCCACTATAAGGAAAAAGGAGTCAAAAAGATGTAAGAAATAAATTATTTTAAATCATTCAGAAAAAGCAGCCAAAAGATGTAAGAAATAAATGATTTTAAATGATTCCTAAAGAGCAGCCAAAAGATGAAAGACATAAATGATTTTAAAAAATTCAGAAAAAGGCCTTAAGATGTAAGAAATAAATGATTTAAATAAAATCAGAAAAAGTAGCCAAAAAGATGTAAGAATTAAATTATTTTAATTTTTTCAGTCTTTCAAAATTGCTCTTGAACTATCGGATAAGTATTAACCTAGCATTATGTACTACAGTATATTTCGGGCCACTCACCTTGAAATAATCAAGAAAATCTAAAGGGGTGTTGTAGGAACAGCAGCAGCAGCAGCAAACAGCGAGTTTCCAGATTAAATGAGTGTGAAATGCCGAATGCACCACTCACCAGGATCCTTGGGTCTGGAAAAGGAGGGGTAACAGGACGCAACACAGAGCAGAGCAGAGCAGAGGGAGGGATTTAAACAATATCGTCAGCAACCAAAATAGTTTGTTGAATTACTCTCTCCAGACTTCTTGGTAAACGTCCCTTCTTCGTCATACAGGGATAAAATTGTTGATAACTATTAACTGAGCAACAAAGAACGCTTTTCATGCAAGGGGAAAAGACCGCAAATAAAGAACTATTCCAGACAAAAGGAAAACTTTTAAATAAGCAACTATTGCACCCAAACATCACACGTATCTTTCCGGACTTCTTGGAAAACGTTTCTTCGTCATGAGTGGAGTAAAACTGACAACAGCTGTTAAATGAGAGACAAATAAAGCTTTTCATGCAAGAAAAAAACTTTTAAGTGCTAAATAAACGATGTTTGTACCTAAACGCCACATGTATCTTTCTGGACTTCTTGGAAAACCTCCTTTCTTCAGCGTAAAGGAATAAAAGGGTTAACAACCAATAAATGAGCAACGAATAACGCTTTCCATTTAGGAGGAAAACCCCGGAAATAAACGATGTTTGTCCCTTAACACACGCAGCCAAAACGAAACAACTTCAGGTAAACTTAATTCCCGGGCTTTCGAAACTGGCGGGAAATATACCGGAATGGAGTGAAATTCTCTCTGACAGCAGAGAGGAAATCGTGTCTGAGTACAATACTATGATAACTGTGATAGGTGTTACACTGAATTTCATAACTCCCACGAGATAACGAGAAAAAATAAGAATGAAAAACAGCTCTTAATAACAGGGGGTCTTCATTGTGCCTCGGGGCTGAGGAAGAAGAATACGAAGAAGAGAGAACCATGACCCTGGTTCATATCCGGGAGCGCGTTCAACATCGAGAATGAAGAGGCGGGAAAGCGCTTTCGTTCACAAGTTTTTCTTTTATCTTCTTTTTTTTTTGGTGAGGTAAAAACGTAGTTCAAGAAGGAATGAAAAGGTTAAACTACACTGAAATTACTTGAAGAGAAGCTACGATGCTTATGTATTATCTGAGGTAATTAACATTACTGAGTAAATGTGATTTTTTTTATTTACGGCCTAGACCGAAGCACACTTAACTCAGTTATAAATAAGAAACTGCAAATAAATGGATAACATCAAAGAATAACCAAATACCAAGAGCTACGATGTCTTAACTTATTATACAAAACGCGTTTTAAATATGAACAGTGCAGCTATAACAAAATTATTAATGGAAAATGATTCTTCTAAGAAATGAAACGTGGACCGAACCAGCTTCATTTCCTCCAACTTTAACTTCCATCTAAAATTATGCAATGACTTCACCACCAATGCTAAATGCTTGTTGCACGCATAATATGTAATGAATGCACAATGGCCATTTCATCACTAGAAGGCTGTATGAGCTCACGAGTGTCAGTATGTCTGCCTGTCAGGAAGTTATCTCAACAACTAGCGGATGCATTTAAATGAAACTCTATGAATAAGTTATTTATATGCCAAGGGAGATAATGTTCGAGTTTGAAATTCATCCTGCTTCCTTGTCCACCGTTTGTGGGAAAATCTTATAGATGATTTCATCTCCCAATGTGAAGTGGGTGGATGTAGCACAAGGCGAAGACGATTAGCTGTCCATGGTAAAACTCTTCAAGATTATCATGGCACCATAATTTTCTTTTTCAGTACCCTGTGTGTGATATATATTATATATATATATATATATATATATATATATATATGTATTTATAGAATAATGTGTACATATGAATACGTGTATATATATACATTATATATATAAATATATGTATATATATATACACGTATAAATATGTACACTAATAATTATATATATATTATATATATATGTGTGTGTGTACATATATATATATAATATATATATATATATATATATATATACAAATATATATATATATACACACGTATAAATATGTACACATAATTTTTATATATATATATAGGTATAATCATATATAATCTATACATATATATATATATATTTCTAACGTCAATGTACAAATGATTAAAAACAACGTTTCAGAAAAGTCGCTTCTATATTATATTCATTCTCTCCTCTCTCTCTTACTCTCTCGCTCTCTAGCCTCTCTCTCCTCTCCTCTTCTTTTCTCTTCTCTCTCTCCTCTCCGTCTCTCTCCTCTTTTCTCCATCCTCTCTGTCTCTCTCTGTTTTAACTCCTTTATAAGCTTGGTCTGAGCTTACTTGAAGATCCAATCTCCCACTTAACTAATCTTCTTGACCATTTTGACCAACTTCTTTCATAGTTATCAAATTATTGTAATATATGCAGGATGTGTATATATAACTGAGCTTTTATAAGTACTGAATGTGGGCAATCTATGCTTATCAGTACTGAGTAAAGGAACCTATACTTTGTTTTTTCCCATCTGTCCACCCGCCTGTGGTGTTTGCATATGGTAACACTGCGTCCCGGGCTTTAGATAGTTACGCTATGTGTAAGTTTTAGGTAAATAAAAGGATATCTGGGTGTACATTTGCAACTGAAAAGTGTTTTAATCATTCACTGTATGCGAATTACACCGTTAATATTCGAAATAGGATATTATTATAAGTGTTGAATGTAAGCTGAATGTAACTATCTAAAGCCCGGGACGCAGTATTACCATACGCAAACACCACAGGCTGGTGGACAGATGGGAAAAAACCGAGTATAGTTCAGTATGAAGCAACGAGATTGGGGCCATCTCCTCAGTATTACAGCCAAAACTTGTAAGCGCACAAGACAGCCCATACCTCTGCCAACAGCAAAAACTATACTATTATCAGGATCCGTTTTAAAATCTAGCCAGTATTTCGTTGGTCCATAGCCAAATCCTCCACAAAATCTGACTAGAAGAATATAGAATTTAGTACAAAGGCCACGCTCACGGGCTATGAGGTCATTTAGCGCTGAAACTCACATTGTTAGTAAAAAGGTTTGAAAGGTGCAGCGAAAGGAAGGTCTTGCAGTTGCACTATGAAGCAATTGTTAAGAGAGGGTGGAAGGTAGGTTAGAAGAAAGAAAATATGAACGGAGGTACAGTAAAGGAAATGAAAGGGGTTGCAGCTAGGGGCCGAAGGGACGCTGCGAAGAACCTTAAGTAATGCCTGAAGTGCACTACATAAGGTACACTGGCGGCACTACCCCTCCTACGGAGAATAAACCTATTTAAAATTCATAAGATACTTTCTAAAAACTCTCGCAGACAAGCAAGCAAACAGAAGCGGAAAAACGCTAAACAATCGATTAAAACTTCTCGTTGCGGAGGTTAAAAGCAGCACCGCAAGTCTCATTTAAATACCTGAAAGCTCACGACTCGCAAGCTGCTTCCTCCACCAACCTCGTAACCTCGTAAGCAAGGTCTAGGTCAGGTAGTGTTTACGTTATGTTCCGTACGATTTATTATGCTGGGAACGGCAATCACGTGTTGCCAGTGGGCAGTGATGATGCGGGAAGTTGTACAATACAGACGTGAACTCTCTCTCTCTCTCTCTCTCTCTCTCTCTGTTCACAAGGAGGATCTGGGTTCCATCACTAAGACGGGTGAATACGAGAACGGTATTGGTGTGATCCCTCCCAGATAGACCGAATCGGTCTCCAGATCAGGAGGTTTTAGATTTAACCTCCTTTCTCTAGTCTAGACCTAGTACGTAGTCATTACACAACTAGTCGACTGTCGTGGGTCGCTACTGGGGTGAAGAAAGAGAAGAATGATTTAACACAACGTCACGGTGTATCTTATCATATCATAATATTAGGAGTGGGAAGACCTAGTTGAAATAATGTACCCGAAAGCTGGGAAAATCCGGTCAACCATTCATTGTCTCTCGGGTACGGGAAGGCGGTGGTAGTATGGATGAATATCAATAAACAAACCTTTTGAGAGAGAGAGAGAGAGAGAGAGAGAGAGAGAGAGAAGAGAGGAAGAAAGAGGAGAAGAGGGAGAAACCAGAGAGAGGAGAGAGAGAGAGAGAGAGAATTAGGAATACAAGTAGTAAGGCCTAGGGTCGTCGCCTGGAAGCTTATATAACAGCGAATCTCAGGTGCTCTGACCTGGAGTTCCTCAAGGACGTAGTTTAAAACCTCCTCTATCTTCCTTGCGCGACGCTCAAACACTGGAACTGTGAGAAAAACGCTGTAATCAAGGGATCCTATATATCATTTGCACGAACAGGAAAAGGATTTGAAACTCTCTAACACGTTAATCCTAAGGAAATTGGAGTATCTGATTCATGGTTTGTTTCGTGTCTGTTTTAGGATTTTTTTTGCCAAACTTTAGCTTTTTTGTCTACGTATTAATCTTTTTGTATAGTCTTTATTTATTTTCACTTGTTGGTGTTGTTGTTGATATTGAGGGTAGGAAAGGTCTATCAAAAAGCCTATAAAGGTCTGAAAAAGGTGTTTCGCGTTGAGTTAAAGATATAGGAATTTTATAATAGCATATTCATGATTTATTTATTGGAAGGAAAATGTAAAATATAAATAATGTGCATTTTAAACAGTACAGAACAATTATAATGTATTTATTTTAATTTTCGTTGATGAAACAACAGGCTATTTGACTGTAGATTCTAGTACGTACCCAGAGTGAGCTGGAAGTCGGATCATGCCTTGTTATACTTTACTACAGTGTTTAAGCGGTACTACATTACAGTGACCTCATTTTCATTCTCCAGTTTCATAATAAACACGGATGAAGCCATCAATGGTGACATGAATAATATTACCATAATTATTTTAAAAGCTAAAAAAATCGTAGCGTATTTTATATAACGATTTAGCTTTATCAATGTAGAAATGAATAATTTCTATACATATTTTAAAAAGCTAACAAAATCGAAGTGTATTTTACATAATGATTTAGCTTTACTGATAACCACTATTTACCGTTTTCAAAAACCTCCACAGTTTGTCCTTAATATTTATCTATTCATTATTTGAACATGAGACTTTTTTGTTTCTTAATAGAAGATAAATATAACAATCACATTTGAACGATTACATGAGTTGAAATTTGGTTCCATTCCGGACCGAAAGATTCTTTCATGAATGAAGAAAAAGTTCTATTTATAGAAAAAACTGAATTACAGAATGAGATCTTTGTGACGTCATCAAAGACCATATGTTGCTGCTGAAAGATGCTTCATCACGTTCCAGACGTTGCTCTCTCTCTCTCTCTCTCTCTCTCTCTCTCTCTCTCTCTCTCTCTCTCTCTCTCTCTCTGAACACAAGATTTTCATATGTTGTTACTACATAATTCTTAAATCATATTCCGTAGTTGACAATTACATACACTGACGCATACATACATAAATTGTATGTAAAAATATAAAAAAAGCATATGAATTACAAAATTGGGTTAAGATTGAAAAAGACATCACACATGTATATCTAAAGGTGTGTCAAATGAGTTCTAGGTAATATAAGTTACGATACGGTAAAAGCAAAACTCAAAACCAGTCAACCATAACAGTTTCAGCAATGAACTCCATAGTGATTCATTTCTTTCAAGAAAAAAATGAATCGTCACGTGACATGTGATTCCAGAGAATTGCGCAAAACAATTCTATTGAGCAGGGCGTGAAAATGAGTACCAATTATACCAATTAAATTTAACGTAACATTATAACGACACAGCGACTAGGCTTACATCGCGCAAACAGGTGCCAAGTGTCGTAAAACGAACGCATCCGGTGTTACCGGATTCTTCCACTGGGAAGCGTTTCCTGACCGGATAGAACGCGCCCATGTCAACAAGACTGCTAGGTTCTGCCGTTTTCCTCAACTATTGTTTTTCCTGACGATTATAATTCATGTCACGCTGAACGCTCCGAAATAGGGTGATTTCTGTCCCCTTTGCGACAAGTATGGCGTCTGAAGAAATTGTTTCAAGAAAAAAAAATTGTATGATTTGTTTACTTACCCAATATATATATATATATATATATATATATACTATGATATATATATATATATATATATATATATATACGTGAGTGTGTATTATACATATATTTCTATTATATATATACGTACATATATATACATATATATATATATATATATATATATATATATATATAATATATATATATATATATATATATATACGTGAGTGTGTATTATACATATATTTCTATTATATATATACGTACATATACTACATATATATATATATATATATATATATATATATATATATATAATATATATATATGTGTGTGTTTGTGTGTTGTGTGTGTGTGTGTGTGTGTGTGTGTGCGAGCGCGTGTCTGTAAGTGAAATCAAGTTTAAATGGAGATATTTCGTAAATGGTGAAACCAATTTAGAATCTAAAAATTTCTTCACCACAATCACTTGGATGACTCAGGCGCCCGACGCTACAAAATAAAACGGGATTTCCCCTTCTTTTAGAAAGAGAGAAATATCGAACTCTTTGTTTACTGAAGAAAAAGGGATCATTTTAAGCCGCCAAGGACAAGTTAAAAAAAAATATTATATCATGAGCTTCCTGAAATTGCGACGGTTACTCAGAAATAAGTGATTACTCATGAACCACTGTACAGTTCATTCATATCTCTCAAACCGTATCTGTTACTGAAAACACATCACACAGTTCATTCTTATCTCTCAAACCGTATCTATTAAAAACACATTATACTATTTATTACTCTTTCAAACACTATAAAAACACATTATACAGTTCATTCATATATTTCAAACCGTATCTCTTATAAAAAAAAATACACTATACATTTTATTCGTGCATCTCAAACCGTCACTTTTATAAAGAAAAAAACACAGTGACTACGCATGCAACGTTTTGCATATGCGTTCAACCATATATGCACAGTCATATTATGTATGTAGGCTATACGAAATATTATACATTGCAAAATCACCCTGATCTATTCATTCAATAAATAAATATTCCTTTTGGGCGTAAACTGTTCCCAAGGTAAGGACATTTTGATAACGGGAGATTTGTGGCTTAATATTATATATATATATATATATATATATAT
>NC_061091.1:17779029-17781529 GCF_015104395.2 Macrobrachium nipponense | reverse complement strand
TATTTGTATAATATATTCAATTTGACAAATACCACGCTTTTGACATGAATCCCTCATTTGGCGTTTTAATGGCCAACTTGAGTACAGAAGAAAAGTCAGTAATAAGGAGAATAGAGAAACTTCTATGCAAAATAAACGCGGCTGAAATAACCATTATTTTTCTTCCAGCATACAAATAATAATTAATAATAATAATTAATAATAATAATAATAATAATAATAATAATAATAATAATAATAAGTAATAATAATAATAATTATTATTATTATTATTATTATTTTATTTATTTATTTATTTATTTTTTTTTTTTTTATTATTATTATTTTTTTTTGCTCTTTCACAGTCCTCCAATTCGACTGGGTGGTATTTATAGTGTGGGGTTCCGGGTTGCATCCTGCTTCCTTAGGAGTCCATCACTTTTCTTACTATGTGTGCCGTTTCTAGGATCACACTCTTCTGCATGAGTCCTGGGGCTACTTCAGCCTCTAGTTTTTCTAGATTCCTTTTCAGGAATCTTTGGGATCGTGCCTAGTGCTCCTATGATTATGGGTACGATTCCCACTGGCATATCCCATATCTTCTTATTTCTATTTTCAGATCTTGATACTTATCCATTTTTTCCCCTCTCTTTTCTCTTCAACTCTGGTGTCCCATGGTAATTGCGACATCAATGATGATACTTTCTTCTTGATTTTGTCAATAAACGTCACGTCTGGTCTGTTTGCACGTATCACCCTATCCGTTCTGATACCATAGTCCCAGAGGATCTTTGCCTGATCGTTTCCTATCACTCCTCAGGTTGGTGCTCGTACACTTTATTACTACAAGGTAGCTGATGTTTCTTGCACAGGCTCCAGTGGAGGGCTTTGCCACTGAATCATGCCTCTTTTTGTACTGGTTCTGTGCAAGTGCCGGGTATTCGCCTGCTATGTGGTTTTTATGGGTTTGGTTTTCATTTTTTCGTATTGCACTTCCTACATATGGGAGAGATGTTATTTCCGTCTATC
This sequence comes from Macrobrachium nipponense, assembly GCF_015104395.2. NCBI lineage: Eukaryota > Metazoa > Arthropoda > Malacostraca > Decapoda > Palaemonidae > Macrobrachium > Macrobrachium nipponense. The sequence continues at coordinate 17,780,521 of NC_061091.1, read as the reverse complement.
GTATTTTGAACATATCTGGTTCTTAGGGCCTGATCTTGTGGGCCGCTGTATCATTCCTTCAGTTTCCTTCTTTAGCTCTCCCCTCTGTAGCCATTGCCATGTGTCATCGCTGGGCTAGTTCTTTTAGTCTGCTCATGTATTGTCCGTGCATTGGTTTGTTGTGCCAGCCCATCCTCTGTTCTGTCTGTCATTCTCCTGTCTCTGTATATTTGTGGGTCTTCGTCTACTTTTTTTAGTTCCTTCTTTTTTCCCATGCACTCTTTATCCACTCGTCTATCACTGAGTTTTCAGATATTGCCCATTGCTCTGTTCTCGATGTTGACGCAGTCCTATATACTTAGTATCCTCTCATCCCTCCTTCCTTTCGTGTTATGTATAGTCCTGTCCGTATTTGGCACTTGGGTGTAGTGCTTTGTGTATTGTCATATGTTTTCCTGGTTTTCTTATCTATGCTGCGGAGTTCTGCCTTCTTCCATTCCACTATTCCTGCGCTGTATCTGATTACTGGCACTGCCCATGTGTTAGGCTTTTATCATATTTCCGGCGTTGAGTTTTGACTTGAGTATCGCCTTGAGTCTCTGCATATATTCTTTCCTGATCGTGTCCTTTCATCTCTTTGTTTTATATCCCCTCCTTCCATTATTCCCAGGTATTTGTATCCTGTCTCATCTATGTGTTGATGTTGCTCCCATCTGGTAGCTTTATCCCTTCAGTTCTCGTGTACTTTGCCATTTTGTATGTTTACTAAGGCTCATTTTTCTATTCCAAACTCCATCCTGATGTCCCCAGATACAATCCTTACAGTCTGGATTAGGGTATTTATTTCCTTGATGGCTCGTTAACCATACAGCTTTGATGTCGTCCATGAACATCAGATGGTTGATTCTGTTGCCTCTTTTCTTGAGTTAGTACCCGGCATCCATCTTCTGTAGTACTTTTGTCATGGGAATCATGGCTACTACGAAGAGTAGTGGGGACAGTGAGTCGCCCTGGAAGATCCCTTTCCTGATATTAACCTCTGCTAGTCTTATTCCAGAGATTGTAAGTATTGTATTCCAGTTGCGCACTTGTATTTTGAGGAAGCTGATGGTGTTTTCCTCTGCCCCATATATTTTCAGGCATTCTATTAGCCATGTGTGTGGTATCATGTCGAAGGCTTTCTTATAGTCTATCCATGCCATGCTTAGGTTGGTTTCCTTCTCCTACTGTTCTTCATTACCATTTTGTCTATCAGGTCTTTTGTGCCCCTACACTTCCTTCTGCAGCCTTTCTGTTGGTGGGGGATGGTTTGTCTCCTCTAGGTAGTTGTATAGCCTTTCACTGATGATACCTGTTAGTAACTTCCACATTATTGGTAGGCAGGTGATAGGCCTGTAGTTACTGGCTATATTTCCCTTACTCTTGTCTTTTTGTACTAAGGATGTTCTTCCTGTGCTCATCCATTTGGGTGCATGGTGATTTGAGATACAATGCTGGAGTTGCTGCTATTCGT
>NC_061091.1:17681529-17776529 GCF_015104395.2 Macrobrachium nipponense | reverse complement strand
AGAATGTCAGCTACCCAAAATGCACTACACTCGAACAAAACTGCGCCCTAAAGAAATCGTACGGAAGTAGCCTTAAAAAGGAAGTATAACCTATATTCTATAAAACTTCAAAAACAAAGGAAACTTCCAGGGTTTCCCAGGGACTAAATAATCTAGAAAACGAAGATGAGTAGGCATTCCCTAATGGGTCATTTCCAATATTTGCTCTAATTTTTAATGAGTGAAAATAGTAAAATACTTTCTTTCAATTTGATACCTGCAAAAACTAATCTAGAGGGAAGTTTTGTAATTACTAGTTGTTTGTCTGTGCGTCTAAAAATACTTAAGAGCACAATTGTTAAGAAATGACTTAAATGAATTTTTCGGAAGGTTGGACTGTTGGCTTAAAGTTCAATAGGTTTTTTTAGACGTATTCAGGTTCAAGGAGTTTTCAATTGGCAGAGATATGCGACGAATGAGGAAGTTATATTTCACTCCATTGTCGATTAGAAAATAAAAAATCGAACATGACAATCAAAACCTGATAAGCAATAAAGCACTCGAAGATAACGCGCCTTGCTTACTGTTGATAAGTTTAAAACACTCAAATATCTAGAACTTACAAACTTCCTTCCTTTAAGAATTGTCTATCATTTCCTCCTTCCACTTTCTCTCTCTCTCTATAGCTCATCGTCTCAATTTCCGCTCGTATAAAAAAAAAAAAAAAAAAAACAGACAACAAAGACGAAAAACGAAAGGAAAAAACAAAAACTTTTCTGACGTTAATCGCGTGAAACCGTTCCGAAGTGCCCCAAGGTCGCGTTCTTTTGTAATGTCATGCATGTTTGCGGTTGGTTTTCGTCGGTGTGTTCTATTTTACCACTCCGGTGAACTGTCCCACATCGCACAGCCTCTCTCTCTCTCTCTCTCTCTCTCACACACACACAGAAGACGTCGTTATTGTTAATTATTTACTCGTTTCGTGGAGAAAACCGAATTATGCTCCAGTTGCTGGATAAAAGGCACAATGGGCGATAGTACTAGCGGAAATTCTGACCTTCGCGAATGAGGTCAACTCTAACAATTGGAAGAGAAGCAAAAAATACATTCTTTTTTTTATTAAAGAGTATTACAAACACACATACATATACAAATATTTCCTCTGAAAACTACTGAAAAACATTATGGAAAAAAACCCTTTTTAAACAGTATTACAATTGCATATACATACTAACATTTATCCTTAAAACAACTGAAAAACATTATGCAAAAAAAAAAAACTTTTTATATAGCATTACAGAACGCACATACACACATTTATTTACATATTTATTTACCCTTAAAACAACTGAAAAACTACGCAAAAAAGCCAATTTTAAACAATATTTCAAACACACATACTACACATATTTAGCCTTAAAACAACTACAAAAATTACAATAAAAAATACCCTTTTTAAACAGCATTACAGACACTTACATCGTCTCTTCACAAACAACTGAATACAGTTTGTGACACCCACTTAGCCGTATCAGAAATATATGACTAGTTTTCCCCAGAGTAACGCAGACTAAAAATAAGTGTAAAAATGAGTCACTGTATTTCAACCAGTAAAAAGTTCTATTTTTGTATGAAGGACAGTGGATAACTACTCGATATACAACAAGGAGCTCTCTATTGGGATGCTGTAATAATAATAATAATAATAATAATAATAATAATAATAATAATAATAATATGGGGAAAAAGAAGAGGAAATGTGACATTAAGAGTTTACACGAGGGCAACAACAACAATAATGAAAAAATCTAAAAAAAAGTAACCGTAATTTTTCTAATTTCGAAACCAGCAGACAGCTAAATGTCACTAAAGTACTACATACAAATATAAACACATATATACGACCGAGAACATATCCGTCTACGTCTATATAATTATATATATTTATTGTTCCGTCGAATATTAACTTTCAATTATCGTATGAATAAGCTTTAGGTAAGTTTCACAATCTGAATAATAATAATAATAATAATAATAATAATAATAATAATAATAATAATAATAATAATAATAATAAAACTTCACCGTGACATATAAAAAGAGAAAAAAATGACATTTCAAATCGAAAAATCCCGTATCTCCCACTTGTCCTTTTAGCAGACTATCATTAACGCATAACGCTATCCCATTTTAAAAACCCAAGGACGTCACTCACTGGTTGGGGGGAGGGAGGACCACATGTTCCAACAACATTTCCGGTATAAGGCGGTTCTCTTCTTCTGAGATCGTATCGATGAGTTGTTTAGGAAATATTAGAGCTTTATATGTGTCTATATGTTTATGGGATTGGAGTCTATTATATAAACATTTAATTCTGTTACATAAATTCTCCTTTACTTTTGATTATATGCCTACAGGATTAAAGTTTATTGTAGAACATTTAATTGTAACAAAAGTTTCGCTTTAGCGGTGTATAAGCTCATAGGGTTAGTGGTGTAAGGAAGTGTAATTTTTGTTACATAAGTTCTACTTATCTCTGTATTGAAGCCTATATGATTAACGCTGATTACAAAACATTTAACTCTGTTACAAGAGTTTTGCTTAATCTTTGCTAATATACTCACTGGATAAGCTAACAATATTACTCGAAGATAGCCAGCGTAAGTATGCTGAAATATGTATTATATAATATAGGTAAAATATATATTCGCACACAAATCGCAATGCAGTTACCTGCATACTGGTTATCAGGGAATTTCGGCAAGGATATTCGGAGACCACAAACGTCCGTCAAGGGTAAGTAATATGCATTCCCGCCCACCACATGGTCCCTTCTGCTCTAAAGCTAGGTCCCACACAATCTCTCCCAAACTCTGAAAACTTGTATATAATGAGGACCACCTTTGGGGAAATTTTCGTGAACATTCAGGCTGTTCATTTTGTGTACGATTTTTTTAAACCTTTCCTCGATATTCGTCACTGGCTTCACGAACTGACTGACACATTAGGAAGTATATACAATACCGTCTATCTTTGTTAGTGATAAGACTGTATGGGAAGTCCGGTAATGTGTTCATGACGTCATCAGAGATAAGAAAACGTACAACGAATCATCAATTTTTCGTGTTGTACCTGATACAGGTGACACTCATCTGCCTGTAGTCAATGTCTGACTGGCAATTAACTCTTTCCTCTTCTTCTTCTTTTCTTCTTCTTCAATTTCTTTCGTGTGTCATTAGTGATAATCATTTCATTCAATGACGATTTCTCAGAATCGACATGCAACCTTTTGCGGACGATAATAATGTTAGTACAGATGTGTCAATATTGACAATACAATTGTCACTCAAAAGTTTAGACACTTGTCAAATATGGCTACGATAATGAAAAATGATTATCTACGTAATATTTACCCTTAGCTTGGCAACGAATAACTCCACATTTTTCACAAGTAAGCCACACAGAAACCCTTAATATCTATGTCTGCGGATGTGCCCAAGTATCGGTATCTGTGGTAAAGGTAAGTATATCTTAGTTTACCAGACCACTGAGCTGATTAACAGCTCTCCTAGGGCTGGCCCGAAGGATTAGATATTTTTACGTGGCTAGGAACCAATTGGTCACCTAGCAACGGGACCTACAGCTTATTGTGGGATCCGAACCACACTATATCGAGAAATGAACTTCTATTACCAGAAATAATGTTTTTCTCTGATTCCGCGGGTTGGCCGAGCCGGGGACGGTATTTCTGTGGTATCGGCTAGTTTTTGTGGTATCGGTGAATTTCTGGCCGATATCCGCCGATACTTTTGTCATTATTATAGGAATTTAAAATCCTTCTAGGCTGGCATAATATTAATTTTCTATATCACTTTTCATGCCTAGGATAATTATATTGAATATTATTTTTAATAAGATTATAATTCTAACTTAGTTCAGATGGTCCGAGTCCAGTATGAGTTGGAACTTGCAAAGGAATTTGTGCTTTTTTTTTGAGTTGAATGTTTTGTTGACCTATACCGAGAAACAAACTCTGGTCCTTTCGCAACCTTATTTTTATTTGTGTACCGGTATCTCATTTTTCTTCGGATTACTTAATAAAAACAATATTATGTATTGTAATGAGGCAAAGGATCAACTCCTCCATGACCAGAACCTTTCAAAATAATCTAAATGAATGAGTCTGTTAACTGTTTCTAGCCAATATATAAATTGAAACTTAGAATAAAAGTATATAATAGTGATTTTAGATTGCTCGTCACCCCATGAATTCGAGTAAGCACTAGGTACCTAAATTGTTAAAAGTCTTCTAATGGTAGCCATACTATAATTATGCCAGACTGTATTCAGTTAATAAATGGATTATTAAATACTAAATAGTTATACTTTGTGTTCTTTCTCATTGAAATTTGTGCCTTTAAAATTGTTTATATAACCCTATCATATGACCTTTCAACTTTTGAGCCTTTAATATACAGTAACCAGAGAACAAGAATGATTTTTAGTAACAATATACTATATTCTCCTAAATAACAGTATTATGGAGGCAACAGGAATCGGTATCGGCTTCGGCTTTAAAATCTGGTATCGGTATCGGTATCGGCCAAGAATTTTGTATCGATGCATCCTTCTCTATGACTACGATAATGATTATAGTATCTATAACTTGTACATACTAGTAAAACCTGATAATGAAACAATTCATATTTTTCACAAACGCACCATAAGGAAGCCCACGTATAGATCCACCCTTATCTCTCTCTCTCTCTCTCTCTCTCTCTCTCTCTCTCTCTCTCTCTCTCGGTATAAAGTCGGTATAAAGAGAACATCCTTACCTTGGGATGTCATGAGGAATCACTGGTACTACTTTGTGTGATGTGGTGAACCACACTCTTTGTTTGGGAGTCGTCTGATTCTCCAGCTTCATTCTGTGGTAAATAGAACGAAAGAGCGTGAATAAATACTATGCATAAATAATACATACGTGCATATATGTATTATACACACTTACATATACATACATATATGTAGAATACATATAAATACATTATATATAGATATGTGTATATAAAGGTACGTAAATATGATATATATATTAATATATATATATATTATATATATTAGTTATATATTAATATACCTATATATAGATACATATAATATATATATCATATGTGTGTAATATATATATATATATATATATATATATATATATATATATATACAAATTTATATACATACAAATATAAATATTTAGTTGTACGTATGTATGTGTGTATAATATTACAGCACATGAACGCAATATCATGCATTTTTGTAATTAAGAATATATCAAAAGGCAATTGCTGTATCATCTACTTGAATCAAAATAATATCTTACATAGCTTTTCAGGAAACACTGGAAAATGAATGAAAAATTAAGTTTCACCAAAAACTCCTCATTAAAAGCAAAACTTTTATGGCCGATTCAAAATTTAAATTTTGTTGACTTTCTTTACATTTACAGAATCACTTAACCTGCCTATTCTTAAAAAGAGAAGCAGAAGTCCATTAACTCAAACTATTCTTACATACAACATCAATTTAGTTTTCCTTTGGATCATAATTGAACTCCATTGTGTTAAATAATTGTATAAACTTTATTTCATATTCCCCTTTTCTATAGTATCCTGTTAATCACCAAGTGTCTCGTGAATTTCTCATTGCCCGAAGGTAGTGCATTACTTCCTTAATTTACGTCTCAAGGAAGAGCTCTATCACGCATGCGCGATTATTCTAAGAAATCCGTCATACACAGCTGTTCAACCTCAACGGTTCCCAGAGTATAATGACTTACTCCGCCTAGGATTTGATAAAAAGGAATTGTGCTTCGATTATGGAATATACAAAAAGAAACTGCATTACCTGTCCTTCCCTGACACTGTCAAACTGCCTACTAAGACTCCAAGGGCCAAGATGTCAATACACTGTAAATATAAACAATGTGGCCACTTCTTCGCTCATCTGCGCATGCGCAAAACTTTCCCTTTGTTGTCCCGTCAAGTCAGGTCATTTCTCAACTTTGGCGAGACTAAGTGTATTTGAAATATTGATTTAAGAAGAAGAGAAAAAAAACTTTTGCAAGACTTACTGTGTCTGAAAAACACTTTCTATTATGGTATCAATATTTGATGTATTAATTTTTCTTAGCAGGTCTCTTTGTCCTGACTGACCGATTGATTTTATGAAACTCACTCTTAGTTTTCCAATCAGTGCGTCTGCGAGTTTACATTTGTTTTCGTTTTTCGTCTTTTATATGCTTATTATATATAATGATATATATATATCTATATATAAGAACCATATGATCACCTTAACAGGCCCCAAATTAGCTTGAAACGCCTAGCATACAGCAAAGCTGAGAGAGAGAGAGAGGAGGAGAGAGCGAGAGAGAGAGAGAGAGAGAGAGAGAGAGAGAGAGAGTTCCACTAATATGACTACCAGGTTTTAATCAAATTAAGTTTAGAGTCTAGCCGTATGGATGGGCCATTCTTGAAACCGCTGAATTTCCCGAAATTCATAAAAACGGTTCCAGCAAATCAAACAAGCAATAAGCAACGCTTGAGTTGCTGGCAATCTCCCGAAGACAGCAACTCGCGTTAATTAGGTATAGGGAGCAATTTTCTTAAGATATAAAAGACTACAATTGACGTTTCACGGGGGAGAAAGCCTTGGATGAAATAACACGTAATTAGTAAACTATACAGCGGACAAATTGGGACCAGAAAATGTTCTGGAAATAGGAAATGAACAGCTGACACTCTTTTCAACCTTCACGGGAGCAATTAGTACGAAGCGCGGGATGAAGGCATCACCAAAGTTTTTCACTTCGTAATAAACTCAGTTTATGAAAGCGTAGTTTCGTATTTCACGACAGAACATTCACACATATATATTCCTATATAACTATATCAAAATGTATACACAAACATATATAGGCTATTATGTATATATGCTCACTCATATATATACATGTATATGCTATCTACATATATATAGCATATGTATATATATAATGCATATATATGTATATATATATATATATATATATATATATATATATATATATATATACATAATTCAAAACGTGATAAACAATTCACCATAATAGCACCTGCCCTCGTGGAACATAGTGAAATGACGAAGGCCAAGACCTTTCGTCATTAACCTAGGCCATTCTCACAAAAAATACATACAACAGAAAAAGTATAAAAAAATTATCCTGACAGACAATAAGTAAAACTAAAGGAATATACAACTATTTTAGTGCACAGGAAAGTTATCACATATGATTTTGAGATGGAAAACAGCTGTCATGGATTTACTAAGGTATTGGATCAACCAAGGAGAGGATGAAGGTAATCAACAAGAATGACAGATTACTACCGAAAGTTTCTCTTCCAAATCTCCCTTTTGAACATCTTGCGCAGAATGGTGTCAAGATTATATAGACACGGACTTTCATTAACAGAGTTCATTTGTTACCTTTATTGAAATTGGAACACTATAAGATTTAGGCCAAAGGCCAAGCGCTGGGACCTATGAGGTCAATCTGCGCTGAAAGGAAAACTTAGAATAAATGTTTGGAAGGTGTAACAAGAGGAAAACCTCAGAGTTGCACTATGAAACCATTGTAAGGAGAGGGTTGAGGAAAGTAAGCTGTAAGAAAGAGAATATGAATGAGAGTACAGTATAATGAATGAAAAGTGTCGCAGCTCGGTATCGAAGGGACGCTGCAAAGAACCTTAAGTAATCCCTACAGTGACCAAGTGAGGTGTACTGATGTCACTGCCCCTTACGGAGGTCAGTTGTATCAATGTAGATTTTTGATGTATTTGAGACAATAGCATTACATCTTGCTATTGTAATACTACGAGATCAATCAATTCTATTAGAGTTTTCGCTTAAATTGGCAATAACATTAGTGGCCAATTCTAACAGAAATGTGTTCCCCTCAATCACCTGAGTACAACGCCACAGAAATGTTCCACACGGCCGTATCTTCCTTCTTTTTTGAAGTTCTTACTGATCCACCCCTCTTCTGGACAGGTATTTTCCTGTCTTCTTTGTCACTCATGGATATTCCATCGATAATTCTGTCGACTACTCTAACACCAATGCCACTCCCTGAGTACATTCACCTTTTATATTAACAATTTATGTATATTTTGATCTATTTACCTATTCATTTGTCAATCTATCTTTTTTCTTTCCGGATAACTGATCTCTTCTTTCTGTATTTTTGCTTTTGTTTGGATGGTGTTTTTACGTTGCATGGAACCAGTGGTTATTCAGCAAGGGACCAACGGCTTAACGTGACTTCCGAACCACGTCGAGAGTGAACTTCTTTCTGTATTTCCTATCAGCCTCTGCAACTTCTTTCAAGTGAACACCATAATATTCCTTGGAAGCTTGAATTTCAAGTCAGTGGCCCCTGCGACGGGTATGTTGCATGTTCCATACGAATAGGGTTCATCTTCTGAATAATATTAATAATACATACTTACTGTCAACATACACTGACAGCCCATCCAAATAATCTGTTTTATCTCTTCTTGGTGTTTGTTTAACGTTATTGCCTAAACTTGAGCAATTAGCACGCTTTACTTCGCGTTCTTCATCTCCTTCCTGAAAGTTGTCTGCACTCAACTTTTGTTTCTGTCGTATCCTGAGTTCCATCCAATAACTCAAGTTCCTGTCATGCTAACCAGTCTCCCAGTAGGCCTACTCCTTTTCCCAGCAAAATAACTAAAGTTCCTGTCATGCTAACCAATGTCCCAGTAGGCCTACTCTTTCCCCAGCAGACTGATAAAAGATTTTTTATTTTAAATCAACCATCACCTTCTTCATACCCACAAACATGGTTTCTAGAACTGAAAATCTATTAATTAGTTCAATTATATAACCCTCTCAATGTTCATCTCCAATGAGCTTCCCCGTATCACGCTTAGATTATGTCAAGTTTTTAATGCTTTTCATTTTCACTTCAGTGCGAAAGTGTCGAGTTGGTAATCACTGCTGGCATCTTCCTGTCGTTATATGATATTATATATATATATATATATATATATATATATATATATATATATATATATATATATATATATATATATACATACACACACACTTAAAAAATCACAGTAAATGCACGCGACTTCATTAAATAGCGAATTACACAGGGAAATGATAGGCATATCCAAGTACTTGGATTTCTGCCAATCATTTTCCTGTGTTATTTGTTCATCAAATGAAGTTTTTGGGAGATTTCTGAACGTTCATTAAGCAAAAACCTTCCGGAAAATATATTTTCCTGTCAACGTTGACAGGAAAATACGTACTTGGAAAAGAGGCCTGAAATCTCTGCACACGTTGCGAAATCGTTGGTTGCCGGAAGCGTGAAATACGTGACATTTCCTGTGTGCTTAATATTTTAAATACGATGGGTACTATTTACTAACTCGAATTGTGATTTTATGTATATATATATATATATATATATATATATATATATATAGATATATATATATATACATATATATATATATATCTATATATATATATATATATATATATATCTATATTATATATATATATATATATATATATATCTTAATATATCATATATTATCTTATATATATATATAGTAATATCTATTTTCTATAGATACTATAATATATCATATATATATATATATATATATATATTATATAATATAATATTATATATTATTATATATATTACTATAAATATATCTATATATATATAAATATATCTATCTATATATCTAGATCTATTTATATATATATCTATATATAATATATATATATATATATATATATATATATATATATCTATATATACCACACATCACAATTCGAGTTAGTAAATAGTACCCATCGTATTCAGAATGTTACTAACTCGAATTGTTGATGTATATGTATACGTATATGTATATACATATAATATAACAATATATTATATATATATATTAATATTATCTATAATATAATTATATCTATATGACTGATAATATATACATCACAATTTGAGTTAGTAAATAGTACCCATCGTATTCAAAATATTAAGCACACAGGAAATGTCACGTATTTCACGCTTCCGGCAACCACCGATTTCGCAACGTGTGCAGAGATTTCAGGCCTCTTTTCCACGTACGTATTTTCCTGTCAACGTTGCAACGCTGACAGGAAGATATATTTTCCGGAAGAGTTTTGCTTAATAAACGTTCAGAAATCTCCCAAGAACTTCATTTGAAAACGTCTCTAACTATTCCAGACTTTCATTTCAAATTTTGGGTCACTAGGACACATCGTATCGGTTCATTAAATCTCTATTTTATTTATGTATCTATTTTTTTATCAAAAGATTTTCTCCGCGGATTGATCTGATTTCCTGTTATTCTTTTTCTTCATTTGTTGGCTTCCTACTCCGTGGAAGGTTGCTAAGGTCATTCAGTGCTGAAACGAAATTGGCATTAAAAGGATTGAAAGGTGTATAGCAGGAGGGAAAACATCGCACCGGCACTAAGAGCCAATTGTTCGAAGGGGTCCACTATTTACCGAAACGACCCTAGATATGTTTGTTTTATAATTGTAAACTAGTTTAATTACTGAGTATATTTGTTTTAAACAGTAATTAAACATGACATCGGCTGACATTTGTTTTGTATTGTATGTATGGTGGCCGCTAGTTTCAGCAACTAGCTACGTAGGCTAACATGCCATTGCAGAGTATTCAAGTAGAGTATCTTGACGGGCTTCTCAAATAATAATTATATCATTATTATTGTTATTAAAGTGGATCAATGGCATCCTTAGCTTCCTCGCGCTTCCCTGTTAACAGCTTACTGACTAGGCTTCAGCCCATTCTCAAAACTATTATTTTTAGTAATATGATAACATGGATTCTTCTCACTTTACCTGTAATTACCTGGCCATTGATTGTTCATGTGCCCTCATATCAGCATAAAAAGGCTGAAAAGGTTCAGATTCTGTCAGTTGTCTCTTGGCTGTTATACAAGTTATCAAAATGCCAATGCATAAGAAAGTCAAGTTTGCCTCTCTGCCAAAGTATTCGTGTGGTGTTTGTAGTCAGGAGAGTAATAATGCAAATTTCATACAGTGTTCCGAATGTGACTGAGGCAAAGGGACACATCGATTAACAGGCAGCCTTTAGCCGTTTCGGTACTTTTTTTTTTTTTTTTTTTTACCGGCTGCTTAGATTGTTTCGGTAAACAGTGATACCGGTTAGGGGTGGGTGGAAGGGATGGTGGAAGAAAAAGAACATGAAAATACATTAAAAGGAACGAAATGGGTTGCAGCTATGGGCCGGAGACAAGCTGTGCAAAAATCTTAATTAATGCGGTGCACTGACGACACTACACCCACGGAAAAGAATTAAATAATAATTTCAACATTACAAATAAGGTAGTTACCCACATAATTTACGTACTCATTTTCTTTATTGACTCAAAAACGTTTTCTTTAACTCACCATCGGCAGCTATGTCTTTTAGTCTATCCCGTTTTTATTGTTTCTTTTTCATCTTCCTTACAGTTATCGACAAATATTAATTCCTTAGAGTGTGTAATTTACTCTTGGCAAATAATCAACAAATTAACACATAAGACCCAAAACGTGGCCTACATAAAATCCCCTGTTTAATCTATGGATTTGTGACGTCACTATTACACGACGTTGAGCTATATACGGCTCTGACGTTATCGCCTTACGTTTGGTGACGAAATCGAATCAGATGACCGTCGAAAGCCCAAACGTTCCACGTTTCGTAGCATCATTTCACAAGTCCGCTTAAATAGGGGAACATTTTGGTAAAATCATTCAGTCACATCGACGGTCGAGTGTGAGCAGCTAGTACGGTACACAGTTTAAACAGTACTACATTTCTCACGTCTGCTCTTAAGCCTGCAACGTATTATTGACTCAAAAACTATAAGGTAAAAACATACATACAGTTCGAGTAGTCTGCTTTAATATTTGATTTTTTCTTTTTGAAAGACATCACCGTATCATTTAGAATTTTGTTTTAAAGTAGCATCTTTTGATTACCCCACAGCAAGCACTGGGAAAATGTCCGCATACGTAGCTGCCGCCTCCAAGATCTCAACATTGCCACAAGCACCAACAAGTCACAACAAGGAACATCAATTTAAGGCAATAAGTGCTGCTCAAGTGAAGAAAATGAAAGTACATCAAATAATCCCAATCAGTGGCATAAAGCCATCTGAAGATTCATCCATAGTGCAATCACGGAAGCGTACTTATCACCAGGTAGTTGAAAGACCTGACAATGCCACATCAAATAACAAAGCACTGAGTCAAACCTATGCGAGTGTTCCAGCAAAGAGAATCTGCAGAGTAAATGTAACAGCAATGACCGTTGATAACCAAAACTCAAGTGTTCTTAAGCAAACCTCTGGATTAAGACCTGCAACTGCTGTGCCTGTAGTGTCCCTCCAGAGAAATCTAAGCTCTCTTGTTCCAAAGGAATCTCCTGCATTTGTTTCTACAGCTACTGTACCCATACTACTCGTCCCAGTGCAGCTGATAATGCACCATCAGCAGCAAGCAAAGAATGTGCTCCCAACAACACTTCCAGAACAACAAGATGGCGTACAGCCTACAAGTGTTCCACCAACTGCGATTCAACTAGAACAAGAAATCAAAGTTCTTAAAGAAAGGAAGAAGGATCTTCTTCACAGGTTGTCTCTCTTTCATCAGCTTTTTAGAAACAAGGAGAGATTAGAAGCTGTTGTGCGTCGTTTAGTGGCAAAGAGTGAATGATAAGTTTTGTCACAGTTGAATAAAACTGATCCCAAAAGCTTTGGAAAAAGATTAAAGCATGGTACACACCATGCCATCATGTATCAGCCACGTGATGCAGTAGTGTTGAAAAAAATTAATAGCGGCCAAACTGTACTGCAACACTGCTCACTTGTTCTCGCAGTTCAGCTTTCAACGGCAGGATGTCTGCCGATGATGTACTTTGCCAGGAGACTCTACTGTGGGGTGTAGTTGCTCTGTGTGCTGCAAAAAAGAAACTTTTGAGGAAGAAACGTAGAGCCTTGTGGTGTAAGCAATGGCTTTCTCGGCGACCTCTGAAGGGAAGTTTCTATGGAATATTTTTGGAGCTACAAGTCGAAAATCCAACAGACTTTGAAAATTACACAAGAATGCCAATCCCTGCATTTTATAAATTGTTGGAAAAAACTAAACCATATATTTGTAAGCAGGACACCAGCTTTCGAGACAGCATATTACCAGGAGCTCGTTCTTGCAGCTGGAGGATCGTATGCAAGCCTCTAATATTCAACCAGGATTTCAAAACAGAGCCTCGGTCTAATCATCCCCGAAACCTGTGTCTTTAGGGAGGATTATGTGAAAGTAAGGTTCAAATATAGGTACAAAGTACACAAATATGTTTTTATTACAGGAAACACAGCTCATCAAAACACCATAACTTCGGAGCTCCAGACTTCTGTGATGCTTTGATTGCAGTCATTTCCCTGTAGAATTGTGTCTTCAGGGTGTGCAGCTTTTTATTAATGTCTTCATTCCGCAATGTACAGTTTACAAAACTCGATAACTCTGATTTTATGGTTTCCAAGCTTGCACTCCTGATGTTTCTCATCTTGTAATGCTTGCATTTGATGTTCCAAACAGATGGATGTTCCTTCAGTAATTCAATAAAATGTAGTGTTAAGTCCTTGTCCACTCAAGGGGTTTGGCGGGTGGTGGTGAGCGGACATCCTCCCCCCTTTCAATGTTGGTGCATCACTAAGCTGTATAATGAAATGGCTCTGCCCCATCAACACGTTGGTGATGCGGCTTTGTGTTAAAAAAGTCGTTTTTCAACGCATCCATCTAACACTGCGAGCATCATGATGCATAGTGTGTACGGGGCTTAAGAAATCAAACCATACTGAGACCTAACTTCATAAAACAGAAAGGTATCAGTAACACTGAAAAGTGAAACTATGGGGTAGTATACACTACAAGCAGTTTTCACCAACTACAGAACTAGAAGGGGGATTCACCCAGTGAAGACAATGAAGAGTTGGAATATATAATTATAACCTCCAACTCACTGGGCCTCAGTTAAATTCTGCCACTCAAGTCTTTCCTGTGCTTCATTTTCCACTCATCTCCAGCTTCCTTTCTCATACTTCTCATCCAGTAGATCTGGGTGTTCTACCTCTTCTGTTTTATTCTTCCAGTAACTTTGTGTAGCCTGTGTCTGGCTATGGACACTAAAAAGGTTAGTCTTTTATGTAAATTTAAATAAATTTATTTTTTGAAATAATTGTTTTCCTTTAACCACAATATACCTATGTAAGACCAAATAATAGAGTGTAATACATGACACACACTATGCCCAAAGTGTGGGAACGACTACTAGTTAAATAAAGGTTTTTAATCTGATAAGTGTATAATTTTGCCAAGGTCACACATAACTGGACCCATATCATACCAGAGTTACTATACAAGAAACCTAGAATAGAAAATAAAACATCATTAAGAACATCTAATAAGACAAAGTACTGTCTTCTGAATTTATTGAGGCCAGAAAGCAGTGTCAGAGGAGTCCAGCAAGATAATTACTAATGGAGGTTCAACATTGTTGAGTTCCTTCGTGTCAGTACTTATGCAGGAACTGATTATATTATAATACCCTATCTTACTGAAAATCTAAAAGTAACCTCAAGTAATCTACAAGTAACCATGACCTAAACATCACTAGTAAAAGTTTTAATTCAAGTTTAAGAAATTGCATTTAATCCTTGGCCTATAATTTATTTTAAGTTTTAAGTATAATTATACTAAACGTACTACTATACTCCAGGTTAATGTCAAAATATTCGCACACAATAATTCAACTCCATGTGGCTGGCTAAGCAAGAACAGATTAGGATATGGAACCTCTAATCATAGCCCAGGCTAATTGAGATTCACTCAGGCCAATAAAAGCAACTAGGCTTAACTTATATTCACTAAGTGCACTTAAAAGCTAATTTGCTTAATGGATAATCAGATAAGAGGGGTGCCACTGTGTGTATGCATATCCCAGTAAACTGCCTATTAACCATCCTGAAGGTGGCACAGTAATCTCCTCAACAGATAACAACATGAAGCCACTATGCTCAAGTTGCTGGGATGCCCTGATGTTCCTTGTGGACAGCAGTCTAATTGTTCCAACGGGCCCCGAGAAATCTTTACTTTAAGAATAATTTACCTGATTTAGAAAAAGAGTAAATTTGTGCCTTCTAAGTACCTCCTATCTTCAAGAGAAAAAATATATGTAAAGTCCTAGTATAAACAAGGCGTTCTACCATGATAATTAGGCATCAGTGTGCAAGGTTAGGTGGGGGTGAATGTCTATTTCACTTTTATAATTCTAGGCCACCTCCCCAGACCAGGTAAGGGTATCACAGAATAAGCACAACTCTCCACTGAATATAAAAAAGAACCTGTTATCACACCTCCCATACTATAAACTTTGCATTCTACCCATCATGAATATTTTTTGTGCACTTTCTTTACCTTCAAATGATTGATACCTCTTTCGAAAAACTTTGTAATTTTATCAGGTCAGTTATTGTGGGGTTGTCTACCATCTGGCTACCACACCCATTCATTGCAAATTCATTGCCTCTTAATATTCATCATATGTATTTAGAGGACAGCTGGAGCCATTATCCAGCAGCCATAATTCTGTCATTGTTAGTAACTGGAAGTATTACCTGCTTCCCACATTCAGGTACTACACCGCATTACTTGCTATGTGATCATTCATCATTGTTTCACCATTGTTGATTTACAGATAAAGTCTGATGCAAAATAGTTCTTTGGTTACCATCTCTCAGATGTTGTCACCTATGAATCACTGCTGCTATGCCTAAATGCATGTTCACCACAAATGGCTTGCAGCTAACATCATTTCTAAATATACTGTTGAATTTCATTTGTATTTATCTTACCTGCTAAATATTTTCAACAATCTGAACATTTTCCATTTGCCAATAGTGAACTAGCTAACCGCTTCTGCAAAAGTTAAACTGTTTAAAGGTATTTTGTGACTAGCTAACAGCTTCTGCAAAGTTAAACTGTTCAAGGTTTTTGGTCTGGCTAGCTTCTGCAAAAGTTTAAACTGTTTAAAGGTATTTTGTGACTAGCTAACAGTTTCTGCAGTTAACTGTTTAAAAGTATTTTTGTGACTAGCTAACACTTCTGCAAAGTAAACTGTTTCAAAGGTATTTTGTGTCTGGCTAAACAGCTCTCCTGCAAAGTTAAACTGTTTCAAAGGTATTTTGACTAGCTAACAGCTTCTGCAAAGTTAAACTGTTTTAGGTATTTTGTGACTACTAACAGCTTCGCAAAGTTAAACTGTTAAAGGTATTTGTGACTAGCTAACAGTTTCTGCAAAGTTAAAACTGTTTTAAAAAAAAAAATTTTAAAAAAGGGGGGTATTTTGTGACTAGCTAACAGTTTTTGCAAAGTTAAACTGTTCAAAGGTATTTTGTGTCTGGCTAACAGCTTCTGCAAAGTTAAACTGTTTAAAGGTATTTTGTGACTAGCTAACAGCTTCTGCAAAGTTAAACTGTTTAAAGGTATTTTGTGACTAGCTAACAGCTTTCTGCAAAGTTAAACTGTTTAAAGGTATTTTGCCCCCACAGCAACAGCTTCTGCAAAGTTTAAAACGTTCAAAGGTTATTTTTGTGTCTGGCTAACAGCTTCTGCAAAGTTAAACTGTTTAAAGGTATTTTGTGACTAGCTAACAGTTTCTGCAAAGTTAAACTGTTTAAAGGTATTTTGTGACTAGCTAACAGCTTCTGCAAAGTTAAACTGTTTAAAGGTATTTTGTGTCTGGCTAACAGCTTCTGCAAAGTTAAACTGTTTAAAGGTATTTTGTGACTAGCTAACAGCTTCTGCAAAGTTAAACTGTTTAAAGGAATCTATGACAACTCACCTCTTTAGGATTGGAAGGAAAATCTGAATAAGTGGAATGTTTCCCTACACTGAATTCGCATAGTATGTTGTTTATCTCAAGCTTTCAATTTCTAATCTTGTGTACTTGATACAAATATCCGGTTTAGTTCCATATGGATACCTTGAACTGTTGTTTGTAGAAATGTATGAAAACATTTCTGTGACATTTCTGAAATATATGTATCATATAAACATCAATACTATTCTCACATCTAGAAATCCTAAAATAAAATTCTTAAATACAAAACCATTACTGTAAGAAAATTAGAATGATCTAACAATGCACTATTACAAAACTCTATATGAAACACAGTCATTTTGTAATATGGTGACGAATGTTTTTCTTACCAGATGATTGATTACTGCTGAAGAGAATCTGTTAAGTCATGATGAAGCATTAAGCAAGCCACACACATTGCTGGAAGAGCATTCTTGGAAAGGTGCTGAACAAAACTATCAGCAGACTGCTTCATTAAAAATCAGGAGGTTTTACTGCAGCAGCCATCTCCATGGTGTCCGACTTGAATATACAGAAATATTGAAATGAATTTAAGTCACTTTTAAGCAAAATGAATGAGAAATGTCCCTAAAAAAATATTGCATTTCTTGCATAATCTAATGTTACAAGAAAATTTAAATGCAACTGCGCTCTTGTACAAAATATTCTTGTCCACTGCCAAAACTGACGCGTAGTACTACGTTTGACCTAAACGTTTGTCAGTCAAAACTAAAAAAAAAGTGCTTTAGTCAAAAATGTTTTTGTGTAAACTATGTTTATTGGGTGTTTTGATAAATCCAAGATATTCGTTGTCAAGTATATCTTAGTTAAACCAGACTTCTGAACTGATTACCAGCTCTCCTAGGGCCACCCTGAAGGATTAGATTTTTATTTGCATGGATAGGAACTAACTGGTTACATAGCGACAGGACCTATGAACAGAAATTATGATTTTGTAATTCTACCTGTTACCAGTAGCCAACATAAAATGTTTTCACAATTGTGATTTGATCAGTGGTATGTTTCCTTGGTGAATTTTGACTGAACTATTGTCATAGTCCAAAGTTGAAAAATCACAATTTTTGGAAGTAAATTGTATTTTTCCTAACTATACAAACCTGAGGTCCTTTACATAAGGAATCACTTATGGCGTAGCTGGAATTACAGCCGTTGAATCTTGAACAAAGTGGCTAGGCAGTAACTACCGTGTGGCAGGCCAGCCTGCTCGGATGTAAACACTCCACTTTGCCTTTCAGCCCAGGTTCAGATTGAGGGGCGGCATGAGGTGGGCATATATGTAAAGGACCTCAGGTTTGTATAATTAGGAAAAATACAATTTACTTCCAAAAATTGTGATTGTTCCTATACGACATAAAAACTCTCAGTCCTTTACTAAGGAAGACTCACTAATTGGTGGGAGGAATCTGAGTGAGCCTCTAGAACTGACTGGAGTTCTGCACACCTAGGCTACTCCTCCTGATCGTAAGAGCGAGGAGGAGTGCCCTGCTGCCTCTGACAACTTGATCGGAGTCAGACTTCCGGGCCTTTTTGAACAGTGTGAGTTCGAGTCCTATCCTCAACCCGAAGGAAGGGGAGCGGAAGGACGAGGTGTAGAAGGGGAGGGAGCCAGTCACTCTCGCATCCTTCTTACCTCTACAACTGCACACCATGGACGAGTTGCAACTTGTCCTCTTGAAGGAACTGGGTAAGCAAACACATCCTGCAAGCATCCACCACTGGTCCAAGGAAATGAGGTTCCAAGGACCTGTGGGGACGCCTGTAGGGAAAGATAGATATGGTCGCAATGACCTTATCCATCTTCCTGTCCGACATATTCTTCAGAGTGATAACCAGTACCCATCCACTGGGCTATCCAACTGCAGCGAAGTCTCTCACGGTCTCATAATATCCGCAGCGGATAAAGACACCGACACTCCATGGTGGGTGTCGATCCTTATGGGTACAGGAACGCGCCAAAAGGACAAAGTAATGACTGATCTGGATCAACCGATACAAAGTCCACAGCGTAGCTCGTGACGGTCTTGGACTCTTCAACAGCTGCCAACTGACTGCGCTCAGTGGGACCGTGTGACACGAGCAGTCATGCATCCGAGATGTAGTCATGTGACACTTGCCATTTGAAGGGTTATGCCAAGAAACCATACAAATCGTCTATCTTGTTGCAACCGATGTTGGAAGACGAGATGATGATTTTCTCAAGGTATGCGCCCATCAGACGAAAGTCAATTGCCTTCTAGAGACCGAGTTCCCTGATGGTAAGACAGAAGCTCTCATAGTAGTTGAATCTCAACTAAGGAGAAACAATACTATGTATCAGTGAGAGACTAAGGTGATTAGGTGAATGCAGACCTACGTCATCACAGCTGAATCGAGAGAAGTTAACTCTCAAGTTTCTGAATGTAGAAAAAGTCTTGTCAATGACACCAACCAGTGAAGATGGCTTTAATCCCTGTAGTTTTACCGAGGACTGAAAAGGCTAAACTGCTACTTCATTACTGTTCGGTGAGAAGTCAGAGTTGCAATGAAAGCAGAGCGCTTTTCAGTAATAAAAACACAGGGATTGTACTGCCTGAAGAACCGCTTTTCATGGGCTGGATCAGGGAGGACATTCGTATACTTGGAAGTAGAGCTGGCAGGGCGGGGAACAGGCGAGGTCTTTCGTTATCATCTACAATACGGGGCAAAAAAATAATAATTCCACACCTACTAATTATGAGACGTATTTAGAAGACAAAATTACAATTTTTGGAAGTAAATTATATTTTTCCTAACTATACAAACCTGAGGTCCTATGCATAAGGAATTACTTACAGCGTAGCTGGAATTACAGCCGTTGAATCTTGAACAAGGTGGTTAGGCAGTAACTACCGTGTGGCAGGCTAGCCTGCCCGGATGTTAACACACAACTTTGCCTTTCAGCCCAGGTTCAGATTGAGGGGTGGCATGAGGTGGGAATATATGTAAACGACCTCAGGTATGTATAGTTAGGAAAAATACAATTTACTTCCAAAAATTGTGATTTGCTCCTATACGATATACAAACTCTCAGTCCTTTACATAAGGGAGACTCTCTGATTGGTGGGAGGAATCTGAGTGAGCCTCTAGAACTGACTGGAGTTCTGCACACCTAGGCTACTCCTCCTGGTCGTAAGTGCAAGGAGGAGTGCCCTGCTGCCTCTGACAACTTGATCGAAGTTTAGGAGCTGCATGATCAAGAGTCAGACTACTGGGCCTTTTCGAAATGAGTGAGGAATCGTGACTCGTCCGAAAAAGGGCTGTGAAGAATATTTGGTGTTGGAGACATTAATGCAAAGTTCTGGGAAGGGTTTGCATTATTATCAGTCTCCTTCCTCCCCTTGCTAGAGGAAGGAACAGGATTGCTTCTATGATTCTCATAAGTAATGTAAAAAGGATGCTTATGTATAAGCTTACCGCATCAATCGTCCAACCAGCCAGTGTGCTCTCACGGCCTCGTAATATCCACAGCGGATAAAGAAACCACACTCCATGGTGGGTGTCGATTCTTATGGGTACAGGAACAAGCCAAAAGGACAAAGTAATGACTGATCTGGATCAACCGATACAAAGTCCACAGCGTAGCTCGTGACGGTCTTGGACTCTTCAACAGCTGCCGACTGACTGCGCTCGGTGTGACTGTGTGACCCGAGCAGTCACGCATCCGAGATGTAGTCACGTGACACCCGCCTTTTGAAGGGTTATGCCTAGAAGCATACAAATCGTCTATCTTGTTGCCACCGATGTTGGAAGACGAGATGATGATTTTCTCAAGGCATGCGCCCATCAGACGAAAGTCAATTGCCTTCTAGAGACCGAGGTCCCTGATGGCAAGACAGAAGCTCTCATAGTAGTTGAATCTCAACTAAGGAGAAACAATACTATGTGCCAGTGAGAGACTAAGGTGATTAGGTGAATGCAGACCTACGTCATCACAGCTGAATCGAGAGAAGTTAACTCTCAAGCTTCTGAACGTAGAAAAAGTCCCGTTGATGACACTAACCAGTGAAGACGGCTTCAATCCCTGTAGTTTTACAGAGGACTGAAAACGCTAAACTGCTACTTCATTGCTGTTTGGTGAGAAGCCGGAGTTGCAATGAAGGCAGAGCGCTTTTCAGTAATGAAAACACAGGGATTGTACTGCCTGAAGAACCGCTTTTCATGGGCTGGATCAGGGAGGACATTCATATACTTGGAAGTAGAGCTGGCAGGGCGGGGAACAGGCGAGGTCTTCCATTATCATATACAATTCGTGGTGGACAAAGAATAATTGCACACCTACGAATTACGAGATGTATTTAGAGGACAAACTCAGATGTCTGAAGAAATCATTCTGCGTCATCGCAGTGGCAAGTGCGATGAAGCGGAAGACTAGGCTACAGACTTCTGTTACCGTGAGGTAAACAGAAAGATGATAACGAGTCTAGTGAGATACCTCTGTCTGAAAATTCTCGCAACAGCAAAAGGCGATGCAGTAGAGAAGGTCATGCACATATGCGAGAATTCCAGCCAACCAAAGACCTAAATCTGTGATTGCCAGGCAGGGATTCGATTTGGTAGTCCATCATTGCATAGCACGAGAGACAATAGCCAACCGAACTATCTCAGAGAGCCAGCTAGTACCTGGTACTGGGCTGCAGCAGGCAGGGCTGGCAGGCAGCCCGTACACCGCTACCTCTCGCTCACTTGTCATCCTGAGTTGCCAGGTAATCCATTCCAAGAAGGAATGTATTCGGCTATAACCATCGAGCGCAAGAAAATACGCTCGAGCATTTGCATTTTAACCAATATGGATTTCGGTGAATGCAAACGCTGTGGTGTTGTTGTAACAATACCACAAGTATCTCAAAATCGAAACTAGTAACTCTTGGGAGGCTTGCACAGCAGTCCCGAGTTGTAGTTTAATTAAGAAGATACTATTCGTCTAGGTCACAAACCATAGAGTTAACTACGGTATGTACCTACACCTACCTCAGACAATTCAACTGATAACAGAAGCGTGTCGCGAGGGCGATATACGTAGTATATTTGTAGGTTCCTGTACATAGACCTCCAGCCTAAATTCTCTCCCATTCAAGAAACAAGAATAAGGCTGGAAGCCGACCCCCTTCATTCTCTAATGAAGAGAGTGAAGGAGAAGTTTTCTCGAAGGAAGACTTCTACGGAGATAAAAGGATGCCGAAAACATAGTTCAAGCCGAATTGGATGTTCCCATCCGTTCCTCTCTATGGCCGCCTACTGAGGCGATGGACCGTCAGGTCCATCCAGGCTGAGCTCCTTCCGAGATATCCTTCCTTCAGCAGCAGTATTTCCTTCGAATGCTAGAAATTCCAGGAATTCGAGCATTCGGCGAGATCCCCAAATATCGTAGTAACAATTATCTGGGATTCTCATCTTGCCTACTCTGGACCGTGGTTTCATCCAATTGTTTGCAGATCGTAGAAGACCAAAACACTCGGTGAGTGCTAGAAACTCCGAAGAATTTTAAGTGCTTGGAGAAACCCCCCGAATTTCGTCAGCCGATTATCGGATGGTGGTCCTCCCGATTCCCGTAGAAATCGAGGATTGGACAAGATCCTTCCTCAATGACATGGACTTGCGTCCGGTAGGACCCAAAGGTCCCTCTAGGAACGCAGTCCCCTACACAGAATCCTATGGAGAACACTCTGCAGGATCCCTACCCTTCCCGTCGCAGTCATAGGAAGAGAGGGAATGCGAGAGGAAGATTTGATGCTCTCGCTCGCCTTGCTAGCAGTCGGAGAAACAAGTTACGGGCAGCCATCACCGAGCGGTGATGGCCGCTACGAGTCTAGGAAAACGTTGCCGTCTGAAGAAAACGTTTTCCCGAGGAGGGTTACGAAACTCGTACTGTAGGCTAAACATCTGCCACCACCGTGACCATAGTCTGGGTGGGGCTGAGCGTGCACCTGACAGGAGAGAGCCGATACCGTCCTCCGACGCGTCCCAGTCCTCGTCAAGGTCGAAACCTCTCAAGAGGACCGAAGGGGTTAGCCCACCCCGGTATCTGCGTGTGTGGCCCAGCGGGACCGTCACATGAACAGCGGTGATGGTCACTCCGAGAGTCTAGGAAGCGTCATCGTCCTCGCCAGCCCCCACGATGTCCTCCAACCACTTGAGCGAGGGTCTGTTGGTCCCAAGACCAAACCAGGCTCGTGGCCAGACCAAAAGAAGTGCATTCATCACGGTCACTCCTGTTCTGTTCGCCTCGTTCCCCCCAGTGTAGCCTAAGGAGGTTGAAGGGACAGGTAAGGGAGATCTGACGCTCCTACCCTGCCCACTAGCAGAACTAGTAGGCTGGGAGGACTGCAGGCAATCGCCACCCATGGTGGTGATTGAGCTGTAGGTCTGGACCAGCGGTCTCCTTGTGGAGAAGCGCTGGACAAAGGACAGAGCGTCAAGGGAGCTGCTACGAGCGCCCCTACCCTGCCCACCAGCAGAACCGGTAGGCTGGGAGGACTGCAGGTGATCACAAACCCAAGGTGGCGATCGAGCTGCAGGTCTGGACCAGCGGTCTCCTTATGGAGGAGCGCTGAACTGAGGACGGTAGCGTTGGTCTCTTGCGTCAGGGGAGCTGCTACCAGTCGTGCGAGCCGTCCAGTCCCGGTGGGAGTGACAGTTGGGTGACTGGTAGTGTTCACCAATGTGGTGAGAGCGAGCACCGTCCTCTCGATGCGCCCAGGAGAGTCTGAGCCAAGTCCAGGCAAGGCTGGACCAGGTCCAGGCGAGCCTGAACCAGATCCAGGCAAGGCTGGACCCAGTGACCGGTGGGGAGGGGACCTCTTCCCAGCCTCGCTACGTGAATGGTCTGGTGGGAACGACACGTCAACCCTGGGTACCGGCGAGAGCGATCGCCGGTCTGGCGAGTCACCTGAGCGACTCTTACCATCCTTCCGCTCCGTGCCTGGGTCCTGACACGGTGAGCATACTCAGCAGTCTGGACCTTGGCTGTACGTTCACCTGTAGGTGATAGTACACTCGGTGACGCTCGCAAGCAAGCGGCTGAGATGGTTCCCGGTCGCATATTCCTGAAGTCTGGATGGAAATAGACCCTCTCGGATATTAGAACCAATCAGAGCATTTTTTGGAGTGGTGACGTTGTGAGACTCCGCCCTCCTTAGTGTTACCACCTATAAACTTTTCTTAATTCTTGCAAAAGCACCAGTTTTGAAAACATTAATCGTATATAATACGTTCTAATATTGGTAAATATATTAGTTATTATAGATGCATACAGAATATATGTATCAACTATGCTGTACCAGCTAGCATTTACGCTGGCGCTTATTATCATAAAAAGGTACTGAGAGTCTGCGTACGCAAGGTATATGGCACCATTGCTCAATGTAAACAAACTGAAGAAGTTCCTCAGGCATCTGAATTCCGTAAAAATTGCAAACCAGTTTAATATTTGCTGCATTGCACTGGAAGTGCAATAAGGAATGGTGGAGCTGGGTGAGGTAAGATACCTTGTCAGCCAACCTCCATCGCAAGACGCTCAACTGGCAGGCCAAGGGGAGCTGCACCGCTGTGTAAAGGCCGTCATCCGACAGGTGCTGTGTCCTCACAACCTAAACGTCCCCGTAATTTGGCTCACATTTCCTGCAACGTGGCCAATGGGAAATCTCATGGCACAAATCATTAAGTGAAAAATAGTTATATTTATGTTTTTTATTGGCATGTATTTGATTCAAATGGAAAATAGGAAACCTTTTTTCGAATTCATATTTCGCACACTTCACAATAGTTTTTGATTAGTGTTAAGGCAACGTATTAATTTATGTATTTATTATAGCTCTTAAGACATGAGTTATTCCATTTTTATTGTATCTGGTTGACAATGGAACTGTGCAGTTTGGAGTCAATCAACTTTGGTATGATGTACAATGGGAGTAATCTTTTGTTTATAATAAACTTTTGTATAAAATAATCTTTTGTAAATAATTTGTTTTTTTTCCCTTATATTCCAAGCTATGCAGTTGATTTAAAATTTACAATGAAATATCATCAAAGGAAAGCTTTTTGGTATCCGAACCAGCAATGGTAATATGTATAATATAAGCAAAGCCAAAATTTTGTTTAGTTTAGGATATCTGCACAACAAAACCTGAGCATGGCCTTGGGTAAATTTGTGCTTTATGACATATCTGTGCAAATTGAAAATTTTTTCTGGTATATTTTTCTTTGACTATAATGAATTTGCTACTCATTTCCGTTGGATATTATTAAAAGAATATGCTTTTTCTATTGCAACATAGATTTACCCTAGCAACTAAAATAAAGGTCTATATTTCCTGTCTCACACCATGTATACTTCCGAACATGAATTACCATCCGTATTCTAGCATAACCTGACTAAATATGTACATTTCAAAAACATTGAGTCAAAACAACAATAGAAAATATATATGTATATAAGCAACAAAGAACAAATCAACTTTCAGAAGAAATATATATGATCAACAGGGCAAAATTTGTGCATTTTGAAGGGTACAATGATTCCAAATAAAATTCAAAGTAACAAATATTTTAAACTGTCAGCCTACTTCATGTACTAAATGCCTAAGTGTCGAGGCCAATATGAGTAGTTGAGTCATTTTTTCAATGGGTGAAGTATTACGTAACGAAACAGCTGATTGCCAGGGGATCCTAGTCCTCCTGTCGAGGCCAATATAAGTAGTTAAATCATTTTTCAACGGGTGAAGTATTACGTAACGAAACAGCTGATTGACATGGGATCATAGACCTTCTGGTGTGCTTCATTGAGCAATGTTGCCAGCCATATGCCTTGCGTATCTCGGTACTTTTTTTAATAATTATTTTTACCAATATTATAGCCTCTCACAAGATTATATTCTCAAAACTGGTGCTTCTGCATGAATTATTATGCAATGAAGCGGCTGATTGCCATGGGCATGGCTTTCTGCGTGTTTCATTGAGCAATGGTCCCATGTGCCTTGCATATCTCAGTAACTTATGATGCATAAGCGCCAGCGTAAATATTAGCTGGTACAACATAGTTGATACATATTTTCTGTATACATCAATAATAACTATATTGACCAATATTAAACCTATTATATAAGATTAATATAACTGGTGTTTCTGCACGAATTAAGAAAAGCGTATACGTGGTAGCACTAGAAGGGTGGAGTCTCACGACGTCACCGCTACAAATCACGCTCTGATTGGTTCTAATATCAGAGAGGGTCTATTTCCATCCAGACTTCAGGAATATGCTTCCCGGTCTAGAGGTGGAACCTCTGGAGCCGGGGGAGGAGGTACCAGCGGTGTCTGGTACCTCCATGGTCCCCGTCTTCTTCCCTGGGGAAGGAGAGATGGGCCCCATTCCAGGATGAATCGGAGGACCAGCGGGAGACCCACATGTCTCACCAGAGCGAGACAGACCCTTAGAAGTCTCTATGCGAGACTTCAAGGGTGGGTGGGGGAACACGGCCACCTTCTACTTCCTTGGCTGGGGGGATCTAGGAAGTCGAAGGGGAAGAGGTGGTAGAAGACTACGACGACACCTTCCTCGTCTTCCTGGACTTCCTCTTTGCCAGTTTCGTCAGGACAACCGACAGGTCCTCCATCCATGACGGAGTTGGAGCAGTTGCGGTAGCAACACGGCCCAACTGCACCTGTCCGGAAGGACCTGCGGGAGCAGCAGTGGAGAGAACACTTCCTCGAGGGCTGGATGGGCCACTTCCAACGGTCTCTGCATGCATGGACCCGCGAGAACGTCACATTAACCCTGGGTACCACACAATTGCTGCGAGAGTGATCACCGGTCTGGCGAGAGTCACCTGAGCGACTCTTACCATCCTTCCGTTCCTTGCCATGATCCTGACACGGTAAGCGTACTCAGCATTCTGGACCTTGGCTGCACGTTCACCCGTAGGTGACCGTACACTCAGTGACGCTAGCAAGCGAGCGGCTGAGACGGTTCCCGGTCCAGAGGTGGAACCTCTGGAGCCGGGAGAGAAGGTACCAGCGGTGGCTGGTACCTCCATGGTCCCCGTCTTCTTCTTCCCTGAGGAAGGAGAGATGGGCCCCATTCCCGGAGGACCAGCAGAAGACCCACATGTCTCACTGGAGCAAGACAGACCCTTAGAAATCCCGTGACGAGACTTCTTAGGGGGGATACCACCTTCTCTTCTATGGCAAAGCCTTAAAAGTTGATGGGGTGGAGGCATGAAAATATGATTGTCTCGAAGAGGAGGATGATGACACTTGACGAGCTCTCTTCCTCTTCGATTCCTCCAAATTCTGCCAGACTTCTACCATCAGGAGTAGATAAACATCACAGGGCAGTGCGACAGCTTCATTCAGTGAAATAACTCCAGGGTAGTAGTGGTAAATGAATATGATTATCAGCACGGGATCAGTAAACACACTCGAGGATCGATATCGCAACATGCTACGAGTCACAGGTACAATTCCAAGGTTAGGATAACCAATAAGAAGAGCTATTCAACCAATACTGCTGTAAACACAATCACCACTGTTAGTCTGTAAAATAAGGAAAAAATTATTAAAGTAATGAGGATACTCCTCACGCATCCAAGGGCACCGCCCTCCGAACTCTTAACACAAGTAGAGGGGCGGTTATAAAGGCTATCACAAAAAGTGGGTTTGTATATTAATTGAAAAACAAGGACAAACCTTTGTTTAGTATTAATATCAAACACAGTATATACATACTTATTTAAAAACAAAAATAAACCAAAACGATCCCACCAGGGAAAAAGATCAACGACCAGTCAGCCAGAGCTCACAAACACACTTCATCGGAAGACGGCCCAAAGCAAAGTGGAGTGTTTATATCCGGGCAGGCTAGCTAGCCTGCCACATGGTAGTTACTGCCTAACCACCTTGTTCAAGATTTAACGGCTGTAATTCCAGCTACACCGTCAATAATTCCTTATGCAAAGGACCGTGGGTTTGTATATCGTGTAGGAACAAATAAGGAAAAAATTATTAAAGTAATGAAGATACTCCTCACCATCCAAGGGCACCGCCCTCCGAAGTGAGAGTAGATCCCCTAAACATTAACACCACATGCCCATTCTTCTACCTTCTTCCAATAATAAGTGAAAGGATGAAGGAGAAGAGAAATTACCATAAAAACAAAACAAGGACAAACCTTTGAAGTTCCCACGGCAATTCCCAAGCGTAAGCGTAATTTTCGGATGAATACATGTCTTGTTACAGGATCACTCACGATTATACATGTCTCATCCTCACGTTAAATACATATTTCGTCACCATGCAGGTCTGAACCAGTGTTAAAGGGCGAAAGAATGTAAATACCGTATATATATTTGCGTATCATGCGACTTTTGAAGCCCTAACATTGGAGCTGATTTTAAGGGGGTCGCATCTTACATGAGATGTAAAATTTAAGTATGTAATAATCATAATATATTAGTATCGCATGATAAAATACAAGCATAATGGATATGCATCTTTTCCATGGATCTTTTAAAAAATTATGTTTTACTTCACTGCATCCAATGATATTATATGTATTTTCATTTTACTATTTGTTTGTATAATAAAATACAAAATAGCAATCATGTTTTGGTTTGAAAATCAACTGAGGGCGACTGCGAGTAAGTTTTTTTGCTGTGTCGAACATCAAATCAGAGCGACTTTCTTGCTTCTAGTTAGCAGAAATGAATCTCAATATACTCTATTTATATGAGACATGGTTATTTTACGTTATACAAAGTGTTTTCAAGTGGAAATATCACTTTAAAAAGTATCATGTGTGAACGAAATTTAGTTATTTTTTCGTTAGTAGATGGCGCTGAAGGCGCTGAAGGCATGTTTATGGCATAAACAAATATCAACAGATTCCGTTCGACATTTTCACTCTATCTCAGCAGAATACTACGAGACCTTACCTTACATCTTGTTCGGGTTGCCCCAGGTCCTTCAGTGTGAGGCATCTCTAATGTCTACCAGAGAGTTACTAGTACATCTTCCGGTATATTTTGCATCTTCCAGTCTTGGATGGTCTGGGATGCAGCTGAGATATTTGTCGAGCTTATTCTTAAACACATCTAAGCTCACTCCTGATATATTTCTCAGATGAGCTGGCAACGCATTGAATAGACGCTGCATTATCGATGCTGGTGCGTAGTGGATTAATGTTCTGTGTTTCTTTCCTTATTTTTCCTGGTATAGTTTTGGGCACTATTAATCTACCTCTGCTTGCTCTTTCTGATATTTTTAGCTCCATGATGTTTTCGGCAATTCCTTGTATCTGTTTCCATGCCTGAATTATCATGTAGCGTTCTCTTCTCCTTTCTAGACTATATAATTTTAATGATTGTTGTCTTTCCCAGTAGTCAAGGTCCTTATATTATAACTTCTTCTATTCTAGCTGTAAAGGACCTTTGTACACTCTCTATTTGTGCAATATCCTTTTGATAGTGTGGGTACCATATCATATTGCAATATTCAAGTGGACTACGAACATATGTTTTATAAAGCATAATCATGTGTTCAGCTTTTCTTGTTTTGAAGTGCCGTAACAACATTCCCATTTTTGCTTTACATTTTGCCAATAGAATTGCTATTTGATCATTGCATAACAAGTTCCTATTCATCATCACACCAAGGTCTTTAACTGCTTCCTTATTTGTGATTGTCTCATTATTAGGTCCCCTATATGCATATAGCTTTCCTTCTCTGTCTCCATAATTTATTGATTCAAATTTATCAGAGTTAAATACCATCCTATTTACCTCTGCCCAATCATATACTTTGTTAAGGTCTCTATGTAGCGCGTTCCTATCTTCATCACAAGTAATTTCTCTACTTATTCTTGTGTCATCGGCGAAACTACTCACTACCGAGTCCTTAACATTACTGTCTATGTCTGCAATGATAATAACGAACGGTACTGCAGCTAACACCGTACCTTGTGGCACACCGGATATTACCTTAGCTTCATCCGATTTCTCATCGTTTGCAATAATTATCTGTATTCTGTTGTGTAAAAATTCTTTTAACCATCTTCCTACTTTATCCACGATATTGTGTTTTCTAATTTTCTTCGCTGATATATTATGGTCTACCTTTTATTGGAGTGAAAACAATAAAATGTGTTCTTTTCGTGCCCAATAGTTGTGATTAAAACATTTCTCTCATTTTGCTTACGGTCGAGTTTGAAGGTACTATACCGAAGTTTCATCCATATAGTACTATTATCGTGCATTGGCAACAAGATATTACTCCATCAAACACAACCGTAGATAAAATTGAGAGAAAATCATTAAAATCAAAACTTCAGATCTTGAAAGAACACATTATACTGTTGTTTTCACGCCGATAAAAGATAAGTAACGTTACGGTAAAGGTTCGTACTATGATGAAATGAAGTGAAAATAGCGAACGGAATCACGTGATATTTTTACACAATAAACATGCCCACAACGCAATCAGTTAACGAAAAAAATACTTTAGTTCACGAGGCGTATTTAATTCATATTTCGACTTAAAAACACGTAGTAAAATGACAAATTACCTTGTCTCATATGAGTAAAGTATCTAAATATTTTACGCTAACTAGAAGAAAGGCAATTCGCTCCGAATTGAGTTAAATGCGGAGAAATAAACTCGTATTCGCCATCAGCTGATTTCAAATCCAAAACACCCAAGCAAACACAGATATATTGGACCAATTCTGGATTATTGAGGATATCCGACTATACTAACGGATAATGGAATAACCGAATTGGACCATAGCCAAAATAATACCGCATTTCCAATGTTGGATACCACTGGATATCCAATTTTGGCTTGATTGTCTCTTTTCCAGTGTTCGATATCCAACTATGGTTCAATTCATAAACAACACAGTTGTATATCAGCAAAAAATAAAATAACATCCTGAAAACAATTACTGATGACTATTCAAATTACACTATATATATATATATATATATATATATATATATATATATATATATATATATATATATTGTGGCGAAAAAGATGGACTTATAGTGGACTGTATTATATGCTCAACGTTGTTACTTGGTCAAAAACCGCTAAAAGCCTTACGTAACAACTCCACAAAACTCCCTTTGCGGTTTCTAAATTACGGGGAGATATCTCTCAACCCAATTCATTACTAACGAGGATAACACACCAATATCATTAATGAATAGTAGCACAATTAAGTACTTTCACTTACTGAGCAGTCCTTGTAGACATGAACTCAGATCATAAATCGCTACACGAGATACGACGAGAGGTACGTGCTCTCTCTCTCTCTCTCTCTCTCTCGTCTCATCTCTCGTCTCTCTCTTCTCTCTCTGCTCTCTCTCTCTCTCTAAATGTTGCGAGTGCTCACGGGTTGATTTTCAGACCTTAGAGAACCGCTGTGTTATCTCGTTTCTAAAAGTTATTTGCATAACCTTAAGATATGAACACAATAAAGGTTTATCAGATCAATTCATATTCACCATCCACAAAACTGAAACAGGAAAAATGAAATAAAATCGAGGGATATTGAAACGCATTTGATAAATGTAAAGTTAAAATTAATTTAATAACTAAAAGTTAAACATATCAAAGAGTAATAACATATAAGTGACAATGAAATTATTCACTCAAGGGGAATTGTAAATCAATGGCACTCAAATGAAACAAATTACGACAAAATTAAAAGAATCAGGGCAATCGCCCTTTCTAAATCCACACACACATCACTACACAACACTAGAAAACAGGTCACCTCAAAAGTTGAGCCAAGAAGCTGTTCGTTCCGTCCTGCATTCGGGTTTTGTTGGGGAAAAGAGACAAGTTATTCAATTACCACGAATGTAGAACTGACGTACAAGGTTTTCATGAACATAAAAAACTTTGCAATAATCATCAAGTTCGTTGTCAAAAATAAATTCCAAATATAATAGTGTGCAACTTCAACATATTTATTAAATGTAGTGAATCAATTGGTGGTGTGTCAATACAATTTTGGGCGATATCACGCCCATACAGTGTACTACGCACATACGCATACACACCCCTAGAGGGGCACGCAAAGGAGCGTTCAGAGGGGCGAACTACTACCCTTCGTCCCTTCCTTTCCCGTCCCGATCTTTTGACCTCTCCTAATGGCTTCTCTGGCGAGAGGCACAAACAAGACCCAATAACACCAACTCTTACCATACGTAATATGCGCAATACATTCACCAAGAACAATTTCATATCTATAAAGACAAATGAATTATCATAACCAAAACAGTAATTATACTTCGTTACTAAAACGTCTACCGACGTTATGTCAAAAGTCTTCGTCTTTGTGTAAAACTATCCTTTCGGTGCTAACCGCACCACAGATACTACGTACTAGAACATAGCAAAATCAGATAAAATAATGTTAAGAGTGTCATTCTCGAATAGATGTGGTTCTTCACCCTTATTATGTCCATGCAATGTAGACGTACATATCTTTACAAAATATATGGGCATGCGAATATATTTGGTTTTCACATGAATACAAATACAGTAACATAGCTCCTGTCTGTCGATTACCTGACAGACGGCAATACGCAGTGAAAATCAATCAATAATTTCTTATGAGACAGACACTAATAACTATAATAAAAGACAAATAGCATGGAAACAAGTGAATACACAAAAACATTAGAAAATAAAATAGTTGTGAGAGGAATTCCTCACACACACACACACACACATATATATATATATATATATATATATATATATATATATATATATATATATCATTATATATATAATATATATATTATATACAATATATATATATATATATATATATATATATATATACATATATATATATAGATATATATATATATATATGATATATTAATTATATTTATATTATTATATATATATGTATGTATGTATGTATGTATACATTATATATATATATTATATATGTATATATATATATATATATATATATATATATATATATCAAATTTGGCAAGGATAAGAAAATGTGCCAAAAAAATGTGCCAAGTAGAAATCTTGGATGCCAATCAAGTTTGGAAAGTGCCATACAAACATTATATATATAATATATGTGCATTTGTGTGTGGCACTTTTCAAACTTGATTTGCATCCAAAATTTTAATTTGGCTTATTTTTGGCATATTTTCTTAAGTTTGGCAAATTTGAATTTCTGTTATAACTACTCAATTGAAACATTCCAAGACGTTTATACTATGAAGAGGAATATTCTTTTTGCTTTTATTTGCAGACGTTTTGAAAATAGCAAAGAACTTATAAAAGAATTATGGCATTCCAAAGAGAAAAAAACTTTAACAAACACAGGATGAATAAAAAAAATAAGCAAGGGAACAGTTTCAAAGGTAAACCCCGCCTACTACTACTACTACGCTCACTTGACACTTGGTAGTATTCAACTTCAAAACTGTAAAGAACAACGGTACAAGTACCGTACAACAATGAAAACCTCCTCAGTCTCGAAAATGCAATATCACCGATCTGTTCTACGACCACAAAACCATCAAGATCTTCAAGAACAATAAATACGTGCTTTGGAAGACACGTAATTGTGAGTACTAGCAAATGTTTAGTACATAGATCTAGGGTACCTAGGCTAGCTAGGTATCCGCGGCGGCCCAGACAATGGCAGATGCTGTTTTTCTATGTAGTTTTACCTACTGAACAAGAATTTGAAGTAATATTTATTCGGACGACGGTATTTCTGTAGATCTAGGGTACCTACCTGTGGCGGGCCAGACTATGGCAGTTGCGGTTTTTCTACCTATGCAGTTTTACCTACTGAACAAGAATTTTAAGTAATAGCTAGGTATACTAATAGGGTAAAAAACCGCAGGGTACAGAGTGGACCATGTACGATCAGCGTGAACAATCCCAAAAAAAGTACATTATAACACGTCCTGATATCGGAGATGGGCATCAGTCGCGACTTGTTGTTGGTGAGAAACGGAGCTAAAGACCTCTACTCTCCTTTCGAAGTAGTAAGTATTTTCTCCAAAGTTAGAAATTAAGTTTAAAGTATTAAACAGAGGGTAGTGAAAAGGGTGTCCAACGCAGTGCAAATCTCACCAAAATGCTTTCGGAATTTTTACTTACGCTTGAATATTTGGTATTATTACAGTTTCAACCATTATGGGAAATCTATTATATTGATATTTTTCCCGAGTAAAGCACGTGATAACAAAACACTTCTTCTCAATACATTTTTGTCGCTAATGCATACTTACAGAGAAAAAAAAATATTAAGTTTTTACCTCGAATTTTTCCTAAGTCGGGAGAGGTGTTCCCTCTACGGTAATGTTTACTTTTAATGAGCCCTCTAACTTACTTTCTTACGCAAACAAAAGCAGTTCCAGTTACTCATTATTGGCTGAGAGGTGTGACATCGTTATGCCGTCATGGGTTTCATAACCAATTACGAACGACTTTAGTCGAAAACTAAGTTTCACCAGCATTTCAGTGGAGTAAAAAAGTTACCTGTCTAGTGTCCACTGGTATCCTTGTTTGACTGAATACTCGAATAATGAAGCAAAAAACGGCATTTTGTCTTCCTGTACCTATGGCAGAGGCAGTGGCTGGCCCTTCTGGCATTAATTTTGACAGACCTTCGATTTCCTACCAATTGTTTGCAGTGCAATGTGGTCGTCGGGTACCTGGCCACTTCCTACTTTAAGTTGCATGTCAGGGAACCTTGCAACGGCTTCACGTTTTCCTCAAAGCAGCAGCACATCTTTATCAACCAACAGTTTAAGGTAAGCTTCATTAATTTATAGAGTATATTATAATGGTGGTAGTATAACGATGTATACAGCAGTACCATCACTTTGGATTTGGTTTGATGGATGTTAGGTAGTGGCCTTAAGGGGGGGTCGCCCCCCCCCGCTAGGCCTAGGTAGGGGTACAGGGCCCTAGGTTAGGATAGGTGGTTGTATTAGGTTCGGTAGTGCCCCGAAAATCACTTTTCTCCTCCTCCCCCCACCCAAAAACCCCACTTCCCACTGGGATCCCCCATAATTGAAGTAGTAGGTTTATGCTTAGATTTTGTGTGTAAGAGTAACTCTTAGTTTCTTTTTTATTCATTTCCTCATGTTTCTATGCGATGTGCAACACCAATCTGGTCGTTTTTTGCCGTTTTTCGTCGTTAATACTTGAAAAAAAACAAAACGTGCGGCCTTCTCCTGGACAATTTACTTTTTTCTGGGGGGGGGAAAAACTCGTTTTTTTAACTCCAATTACACAGTAAATCTCTAAATCGGATGGTTTGCAGTCAAAATAAATGTTAAATCCGTTGGAACTACATTATTTCTGATGCAACAAATATATTTTTATTCCAGTTTTCCCATAATGGTTGAAACTGTAATTTTACCGAATATTTTAGAAGATTGACGCCATCTCGATGTTTGCGGAGTTGCTTATGTCAATAAACTAACCATTTCCTGTGATAAATCCGCACACCACTAGTACCCACAGGCGCTGGGGCACTTTCCACAACAATCGGAAAACGGTTTCTCATCGGCTTGTTTGTTAGTAAACAACTGTTTTGGTAGAAGAAGACGCCGAAGAGTGCACTTCGATAATTTTTAAA
Organism: Macrobrachium nipponense; assembly: GCF_015104395.2. NCBI lineage: Eukaryota > Metazoa > Arthropoda > Malacostraca > Decapoda > Palaemonidae > Macrobrachium > Macrobrachium nipponense. Next base: position 17,740,815 of record NC_061091.1, on the reverse strand, counting down.
ATAAATAGTAAAACATCAATATTTTACATATTTATGATGATTAATTTGAAAATATTCGTTATTGAAAAAGTAACTCGATTCTGACTCAAATTTAAGTAATTATTTTTTGGAATTAGAACGTTCATTTAAGTCCTGTATTATGACGTCACGGCATCTTGACTTTCGTACCTATTGTAAATAATTGCTTTACTCAACTTTCTTGCAGAAGAGTTTACCAGTTATTCATGCAGATTATCAGCTCTTCATGTAATTGGTATAATCGTAATGCGCATATATATCTTTATTATTTACTTTTTGGATATATGAAGATGTTTTACTGCCGGATTATCGCCGTAGTGTGACGCAATCGTTTTTGGTCCCTGGGCCCCTGTTTTTGCACCATAAGAAATTATGGGGCCGAATTTGCAATGACCAGAAAGTCGTTAAAATAGGAAAGTTAGCATTGAGGGGCATATGTTTTGATTGAGAAAAATACAAATTTATTCAATAGCTAGCTTGTAAAAAATACTTTAATACAAAAAACTTGATTGACAACTAAGCAGCATACCTACTATGGGTTTCAGAGACAGTGCAAGCACGTTTTTGGGCAATACCTATTTCTGTAACGAACACTCGCATCAGAACGAGATTTTGCTATAGTGCATTACACCCAGTACCGTAATTTATAAGGGTATCGTGAATCACTAATCGTAAAGAATAACGACACTTGTCCTTGTACCAAGAGACAAAAACTCCATTATGCAGAAATGGATACGAACACGTGTATAAAGCTCCACCTGCCCTCTCCCCCCCCCCTCCACCGCCACCCCTTTCCTTCTTCGTTCCTTCGCCTTCCTTTCTCTCTCTCTCTGTTGCCATTCGGTATGTGTTGACCCTCCAAACTGGGTATAAGACTACACACAAAACGTTGAAATTGGTGAAATTAGGCTATGTATTGGAAGTATATATACATAAATATTACAGCAATTTTATCATTATTGCATTACTATGACAACTAGAATTCATGGAAACAGTTTATAATAATGAATCGGCGTATGTGTGAAGCCTCCACTAATGTGGCATCGATGATTTTGCCATTCTTAGCATGCAAACATTAAAGGTTACATTTATTTCTGGCATACGGTTATTAAAGAAATTCAAAATACGTACTAATATAGACTGAAATCAATGAAAAGTGCTAGCAAAAACAAAAAAGCAAAAAAAAAATAAATGTATATAATCCATTTATCCGTAGTCGTTCCTCTATGGTTTTCGGCAGCCAGATGTACGAAAACGTTAGAAACATTTGATTGTATCTACTTTACAAATACTATCTGTAATTTTTCGGGGTAATTTGGTTGCAGAAAAGGGATAATATACATGAATTAAATTAAAATTTTTAAATAAAGTAAAGTTGAACTAAATAACGAGTAAAGTAAACAATTTAGGGAATAAAACTTGGCAGTTTCGTCGTCTGCTGTTCATAACTGTGTTTGTGGCGCGCGCGCTTAGGAACCAGGAACAGCAACTTGTTTAAAGTGCAATGTGGAGTGAATTGAGACCAAAATGTGTATAATAACAATCAAATAAGCACTGTGGAGTTTCAGTTGTGATGGCAGTAAGGATAAAAACCACCGATTACAAGGTAAGAATGAATTCAGTTCAAACCATGACCCCGGGAGTAAAAAGTTTCATACTTTCAGTAATATAGGCAACAAAATGTTGTTTTATTGTGCTGATTACAACTGCAATCTTGAGTAAGATCAATAAACGTTACATACATACGCTAACATTGTTCAAATGATTGCTGGGAAGGCTGGGAAAGATGATTGTCGTCACTGATCAGAACCTGTACATCCCACGGTAGCTGCCATATTGGATTTCAAAACTGCCTTGAAAACATATTTTACGAAGAGCGTCACATGCTTATTTTAGTTCGTATGGGGCTTTCATATATCACATTATGTTGACGAAACTTCAATCTTTTGAATGGTATGCTTGGAGTTGTAATTGTATTCTTGTTTCACCATTTAAATATCGAGTGAATAAGACCTGTCCACCGTGATAAGGGTTGGTAGTCGCTGGTGTTTCCCCCTACCTAGCTATTTATTCGGACGACTGTAATTAACCCCCAGGGGCCAGTACTAAACACGGCGAAATACATTGGACGCCCCAATCCCTAGTGGATGTCGTATCCGCGGTTACGTTCTTTGCAGTTCGTGCGGAACTATTCTTTAGAATTACCCTGCAAGAAACGTAACCGCGGAACGACAGCCACTAGTGATTGGAGGGTCCAATGTATTTCGCCGTGTTTAGTACTGGCCCCTGGGGGTTAATTACAGTCGTCCGAATAAATATTACTTTAAATTCTTGTTCAGGAGGTAAAACTGCACAGAAAAACTGCAACTGCCATAGTCTGGGCCGCAGCGTATAGGTACCCTAGATATACCCGGACAACTGTAATTTACCTTTGAACTCTATCCTATGGTAAAGGGGACCCCCATTGGGAACCGGGGTTTTGGGTGGGGACAAAACACTGTGGAGAATTATGCCGTTCTACTCTTATCTTACGATAAGGGGGACTCCCAGTGGGAACCGGAGTTTTGGGTGGGGAGAAACCACTTGGGGGGAGGTTTTGCCGTGTTATTGTGGTATTTCCCATTATTTATGACATTTAAAACACGAAATACAATCAAAAATAAGAAATAACAAAAGCATTTATAGTGGAGTCGTTTCACGTCCAAATCCCATCTACTACTACAGGCGGCCCTCGGTTAATGGCAGAGGTTCCATTCCTGGCCGCCGCCGCCGAGCGATTTTTGCCGTTGAGCGATTTTAAAGTCTATGGCCGCCACACACCTTCATTCGGAGCACTACACCGCTTAACAGCGCCTTAGACCAGTCAACGGCGCCGTAATCTAGCGATTGCGCATCGAGTAAAATTTTATTTATGCAGTAGTACTATAGCATTTACTGTACAGTACTACTGCACAGTACATTATAGTACTATTGTAAATACTTTAAAGGGAAGAAAGCCTACCTTTAATCCTTTGGGTGTTATGTAAAGTATACTAATCCTTGTAGTACTACCTACATTCCATATTGTTCCAGTCCTGCTACGTATGTAATAACTCTCAATAAAAATGTTAATATCATTTGCATAACCTTTACTATGGTCTGAACGGTTCTACAAATTTTTCATGCCAGATTTGATGACCCTACATGGAAACTTTGGCATAGTAAACAAAGTCTTACCTCTCTCAGACCGCTTGATATCGTATTTCATCTCCAGCGATATCGTCTTCCTCTTACTGGCATCATTTCCATGGGATGTAGTAGCTGGACACTTAGGACCCATGATGAATGAAGTTAAGCAGTAAAACTAAAACAAGAGAGATGGGAAATTGCTCTACGAAGACCGCCGTTGTTGCCGCCGTTGTGGCTACCAGTCCAATATTCCTGCGCCATTAAGCGTGTGCGACCGACCCATGCGGCAGGCAGGTCGTTCTCCGGTCAAGTACTACAGCACAGTACAATATACACACAAAAAACTAATTCCCGTCACCGTGCTTAGGAGAATGGCTGTCGATCAACGGCACCTTCAACCGGTTAACATCGCCGTTAAACACTTTTTATTCCATAGGCATAATGGCGCTTGCAGCAGCGCTGACCGATATTTGCGCCATAAATAAATCTTAAAATTCCTTATTTTTTATGAATATTTTTGACGATCACCGTAAAACCGATTAACCGTTGAGCGATTGTGCCGTTAACCACGGGCCGCCTGTAGTACTATTACAACACCGAATTCTACTACGCATGGGCCAATTCTACTGCGCATGCGCTAGTTGTAAGGGAGCTTTTGTTTTAAATGCAGACTTCTTAGTGAGGAAAAAAATGGGGGTGTACGGGAGGGGTACATGTATTTAGCCCATTACACTGCAGTATGACCCCTGCATTGCTATAGGATCGAGTGAAGAATTGGGGGGTATTCATACATTGAGTTACATAAATTCATTTTCCTAATTTTGAATTCTAGTGTTTATTCCTGTTTTCTTTATCATAGTATTTGTATATTTGTTTTGTTTTGGCCTCACTTAATAATTTTGCCATAAATACCTTGAAATATTAAGTTATAATTGAGGACAGACACCTGAAAATGCCTACGTGGTTGGACTAGAAGTGGGTATTAGGACGATTCGATACCTACCTTCCTGTCTGTTACGTGAAATTGCAAGTTGCTTGGGATATTTCATACATGATTTATACACAACTCACTCCCTTCCCTTTCCAGTATTCACGTCTGACTGTTTGCGTTTCGTCATTTAGAATACATTTCATACCCATAACAATTTCTTTGTTAAAATTTGACCTTATTGGAACATCTACTTATATATATTCCATTATATCCTTTTACACACATTTCAATTTACACCTTTTTCTCCCTTCTCTTTCCATTATCCACCTCTGTCTATTTACGCTCATAATTTTACAACCTTTTCTCACCCATAAAAAATTTTTGGATATAATTTTACCAATTATTAGAACATTTTTATTGGTTATATCCTAGGCTACCTTCAAGTTTGTCTTCCTTTACGGTGGGGGGGGGGTACGGGGGGCCTCTGCCCCTCCGGTCAGATAATGTGTTCTACTAGGTTAGGTTAGGTTAGGTTAGGTTAGTATGTTAACCTTTTTGTTGGTCTTCCTTCAAGTTTGTCTTTCTTGAAGGGGGAATTACAGGGGGGCAGAGCCCCCCCCCGTCAGGTAACACTTTCTACTAGGTTAGGTTAGGTTGGTTATATCTTAGTCTACCTTCAAGTTTGCCTTCCTTTACCGGTCAGGTAATATGTTCTACTAGGTTAGGTTAGGTTAGGCTGGTGAAGTTTGGTTGGTTATTTATATCTTAGTATACCTCCAAGTTCGTCTTCCTTTACGGGGGAGTCTGCCCCCCCTGTCAGGTAATATGTTCTACTAGGTTAGGTTAGGTTAGGTTAGTATAGTAACCTATATGATGGCCTTCCTTCAAGTTTGGCTTTCTTTAAGGGGGTGTACAGAGCCCCCGGTCAGGTAACACGTTCTACTAGGATAGGTTAGGTTAAGTTGGTGAAGTTAGGTTGGTTATATCTTAGTCTACCTTCAAGTTTGTCTTCCTTTACTTGGGGGGGAGGGAGAGGGTACGGGTGGGCTCAGGCCCCCCAGCCAAGTAATATGTTCTACTAGGTTAGGTTACACAACATTTCATTGCAATATTATTTCCTTTAATAATATACACAATACCTTAGGTTTCATAGAACTAAAAGACACTAAGTTTTACGATTTTACAGAGTTCTCATTGTCTCTTCAACTGGCCTCTCTGATTTCTTGTACTGACCGTTCATTACAATATCCTGTTCACGTATGCGTTACACATTATTGCACATTTTTTTCCTTTTCTGAAAATACGATGTTACTTCCACATACGTGTGAAATCATCCCCCTCAATGTACCCGCCCACAATTCTTCTGACCAATCAGAGGCCTTGTCACCAATGCGCTGCCGATACCTACATTCAACAGATTGTGTAATTTGCGTTTTAAAATAATTTAGCAAGAAGTATTCACAGTGTTAACACCCCACACCCCATACTCTCAAAGTGATCGTGTTTCACCAGTAATTGTGTTAAAAATTCTCTTACGATATACGGACATCGTAATATAATTTTGGGAAACCTATCTGTGTTCATGATTTGTTTGGTATTTGGCCGAAAATCTGTTCAAGATTCAAGATGGACAGACTTTGAAGAATCGGAGATGAGGACGAGATCTGCCCCTTTAAGTTAAAGTTGACAAACAATATTCCCCTATTGCTAGAACAATCGTAGTTTAGTTATTTTCAGTTAGGAGTGTTAGGTTTTGTTGGGTAGTTATTGTTATTTGCCACATCCACTACCCAACGACCCATCGTCATTTAGCCAACTCACCTCCTGTGCCCCCAGTATCCCGCCTTCCCCTCAGTGAACATATGGCTCTGTGGTGGTTGCGGAATTCAAACATGGCGGCTGTGTTTACATTTCGCCAAACACTTGGTAGATCGATCTATAGAACTATTCCACGGCGATCTAGACTATGGCAGTTGACGTTTTCCTATGTTGTTTTACTTACTTTACAAGAGTTGAAGGGAATATTTTTTTCGTTCCACTGGAACTAAACTTTAATTTACCTTTGAACCCATACGTCGACCCGTTGGTACCGTCATGTAGTCTTCAAAGGTAAATTACTGCTTAGTTACAGTCGTCCAAATAAATATTGCTTTCAAATCTTGTACAGCAAGTAAAATAACAGGAAAATGTCAATTGCCATAGTCTAGGCAACCGCGGATTGCTTCTGTAGAAATACCTACTTTGTCGACGGACACTCTTTCAACATTAGTTCTCTCCTCATCTTCCAAGAAGGCAGTCATCTGACTAAACCTTCCTATACTCCTGTGATGGAGGTTATAATAAAGTTGTTGAAGTTAACTCAGGAAGTTTGAGTCATCTCCCCTACTCTGAAGAAGAAACAAAATCTACTTGATGTCACTCAGACGAGAAAGGGAAAAGGAACCACAATGCTTGTGTATCACAGTCGCGAGATCTAACATACAACTGGTCGCCGTCCTATACCATTATAAATGGTGGACAGCAGACAGTTATAAATGGTGGCAGTAATACGTATCTACGTCTACCGAAGCAAACGGAATCTTCGAGAATGTAACTAATCAGAAGTAAAACAGAGGAAACAGGATCTTCAATCAACATAGGCAACTGTAAACATCCTACGAACACTAAGAAATGTCCTTCATCAAGACGCATTCAAGCAGCTAAATCAACGTTTAGAGAACGACTTTCATCACATATCTTCGAGAATCAAACCGGACGTGAATGCAGCATCGGATCTTCAATGGGAAGCGAATCATTCAACAAATAAACAACGCACGAGCAGAAGTTGAGGCAAAAATATTGGGTCAACCGCGGAGCAAGTCGAGAGAGAGAGGCTGTGACGTCATCACAACACTACAATCTTCCTTCATATATACCAAAGCTAAGTACATCCTTTATCCATTCAGGTGTTGTCAGTGAAGTGCTATACATACACGAGTCGATCGTCCATTATTCCTGGGGTGAGTTATATGTAATCTTAATCTTCCTTCGTTGCAGGAATCTATCTTCAACTACGAATTCTCGCCTGCAGAAAATTTTTTTTTTATCTTTATTGCTAATATCTCTTTCTTCCAGAAGTTCTCCAGAAATATCTTTATCATATTATCTGTCTTTAATCTTATCATTTTGGGGGACTCTGTTATTTCTGCAACACATTTTTAGTTTATATTGCATATGAGTTTAAGCAGTGGTCAAGTGTATTCATATAGATACTTTGATAGGATCGCAAGGAATCGTAGTGATAAGAAAAAAGCAAAAGTGAACATGGCTACTTCAGCGGCTGTTGGCTCGACCGCACCCGGTAACCCCAATCCCGATGTTACATTAGTAAGTGCTCACTCTGCAATAGTTCTTTTTCAAGGTCTGGTCAATGGGTTCTTGCCTCAGAACGTTGAGTCATGGATCTCGTCAGTGGATGCTCATTTAAACGCAAAATGCATCACAGACCCATCTGTACAATTACATGAAGCTAAAAGTTTCATAGACTTTGCTAAAGGAGATGCAGGTGCATACCTTAGAGGAGTCTCTTTCCAAGAGGCGGTAACATGGGATGATTTCAAAGTTAGGCTACGTGCTATATATGGCGGTGAAGAAGCTTTAGATGTAGTCTTGGCTTTGAGGAATATCCTTAATCAAGCCTCTATGACTCAGCTTAATGTTGTAGAATGGGCAGCAGTGATTGCCGACCGGCTAAATGAATATCAAGATAGTTTACGTAACTCCAAGTAGTTTACGTAACTCCACTTGGGTTACAAGGGGCAATATCGCCGTGAAAGATTTCATACGGCTGACATACCTAACGTGCATGACAGTTATGTTGCCCGAAGCTTTAGTACGGTGTTTTGACAAAAACCTAACGCCCGACAGTATGGAACTAGATGTGTATAAACAGATCAAAAAGCACGTCTAAGTGCACTGACCTCGATCCCTTGCTTACTCAAGTTTTTGCAAAAAATGAAAGTAAGCCACAACAAGTAAACATAGTTAATAATAATCAAGCTGCAGGGATGACTTGTTACAATTGTAAGAGGCCAGGACACATGATTTCAGACTGTAGGACGCGTTATTGTTCAATTCATAACAGCTCCACTCATTCATATAATCGTTGCTTTTCACGTAATCAACAGCAGAATCCTAGAAACACGCAAACCGTTGCCAATGATAATAAAAAGAAGAATCCTCAGTACTATAAGAAGGAGCAGACGAACAGCAATGCTGTTCAACATCAGAAACAAACAAATCTTGCTTCAAGTAACTCTGTTCCCGGGCCGTCTAGCCAAAACTCACAGAGTCAGGTGAATTTTCCGAGTGTACAAAGCAAAGCAAATACCACGTAATCAACTCCAACGGGGGAGAGAATGATGTTGGGTCATTCGTATCAACATCTTTTGTATCAAATAACCAATTTAAATATTTACCAGATCATTGTGAGACAATCGATTTTCCTGTGAAACACACGACCGAATCCAAAAAGTCAGTGCAGGTTGTAGATTTTCAACAAATTCACGCTATTATAAGCCAAAATGAATTGTGCCCCACATTACATGCAGTAAATTTAGAGCACCGATCCTTCACACTGTTTTTTTATTCTGGTAGTCCACGTAATATCATGGATCTGCGGACTCACCACTTGTTGTTTTCGAACTTCCCTATAGAGAAGTCCGGAGTGAGGCTCTCGGGTATTGGAAATAATATTCAGTACAAGGTCGGTAAGCGCACGTTTACCGATACCTTTATCATTGTACAAAACATTGATATGTATCCAGCTGTAATTATAGGATACCCGTCTATGGGCATTCAAAACTAGCCCCTGCCAAACACGGCGTGTATATCAAAGGAAAATTCTGTAAGTCTTCTAACACCTTAAAATCAGTTTTGGACAAAAAGGAGACAAATAACAAAACAGTAACGTACGTTGAGGAACCAATCACTTGTCTCATGAATCAAGAAATAATCCAAGCGACCCAACAGAATTCTCGCTCACCCGTAATATCAGCTTGCACGCAAACTCTTGAGCCGAACGTAACTTCGAATATATTAGTGCGAGTAGAGAAAACTTTGCCGGGATCTGAAATGTTAATCCTTTCCAACACTCTGAAAACTAACGGATTGTCCGTCTCACAAGCCATATATACAGTCGGCTCACAACAACAATGTAACATTGAAGTCTGTAATAATTTGAATACCACTTTAGTAATCCACAAAAATCAACATATCCTGGATGTGGAAGTTTATAAACATCGCATTCTTACTGTCGCTAAGATCAATCACGCTCAATCAGTTGCGGATGAATCCCTTTTGCAATCTATTAAAAGTAAAATCAATAAAGACATTCAAGAAGAGGAAATTCAGCAGAAATTTCTTGATCTTTTAACTGAATATCATGATGTTTTCTCCGCTACTGAGGGATCCTTAGGAAAAACGGATGTCATAGAACACCAAATAATGTTAAAAGACAGGCATAAAGTTATCTATGTACCTTCGTACAGACTCCCTATGCAATTCCAGAATGAGATAAATGATGAAGTAGGTAAAATGCTAGAAGAAGGAGTCATAAGGAAATCGAACAGCCCTTATAATTTTCCGTTGATAGTCATACTGAAAAAAGATCGAACCTGGCGTATCTGCGTAGATTTCCATCGCTTAAATGATGAAACGATCCCTGATCGATTCCCAGTGCCATGTACTGACGATATTTTATCTTTTATTAGGTCAGGACAAATATTTTACCAGTTACTTAAAGGCTTTCACCAGATACCTTTAGAAGAAGAGAGTATCCCATACACCGCCTTCAGCAAAGCCAGGGGACATTATGAATTTTTATGTAGGCTTTTTGGTTTACGTTGCAACCCCAATAACATTTACAAGAATGATTAACATAGTGTTTGGAGACTTGTTAAGGGATATCCTACATGCCTATATGGACGACCTTGTAATCTTTTCTAATACCTTAGAACATCTACGTAAACTGGAGCTAGTGCTACAGAGACTAAGGCAGCATAATTTTAGGGTAAAGATAAGTAAGTGTGAATTGTTCAAAACAGGACTAGTCTATTTAGGTTTTACGGTGTCTAGTCAAGGTCTTAAAGTAGTCCACGATAAGGTGTCGGCTATCCGTAACTTTCCGATACCTACTAACGTCAAGGGGATACAGCAATTTTTAGGAGTAGGTGGGGTATTGCTTCAGCAATATGACAAACAGTTTTTCCCTATAGCTTTTTATTCACGTAAACTGAGACTTTCCGAAAGTAAATATGCAGTAATAGATAATGAAGGGCTAGCTATTGTTAACTCACTAGTGCATTTTAAGTTCATAATATACGGTTATCCCATCAAGGTTCTTACTGACCATAAGCCCCTAACCGACTTCTTTAAAGGCTTTAGTCACAGTCCCAAAAGAACTTGGTGGCATATGATCATCCAAGATTTTGGCGCAAGGATCGGATATCTACCTGGGAAAGCAAATATCATTGCTGACGCATTATCACGCAACCCCGCGTCATCTTGTACAGAGCCATTAGCTGAATTAATAGATATATCAACTTCCATGCCTATTGTTAAAACTGTATCTGAACAGGAAGACCTGGGTTGGAGCGCTGAACTAATACAGACTGAACGAAGAAAAGATCAGCAATTAGAAAAAATAATAGATGCTTTGAACGGAAATCCTAAGGAAAAGGAATATATAAAGTATACGCAGCAGAATTATATAATCAAGGATAACATTCTGTGTAGATCTGTGACAAGGAAAACCCGCAACACCCCACAGGTGACTAACGACCAGGTAGTGGTACCAATCTCACTTATACCAACTGTCTTAAACTGGTTGCATTCCAATCCATTACGTGGTCATCCAGGGTTCTCTATCATGTCACAGAAAGCCAAATCATTATTTTATTGGCATACGATGCTTACAGATATAAAAAATACTCATAGCTAATTGTCGCACTTGTCAGGAAAACAAAGGGCACATGAAGACACCTGTCAGCCTAGGGGCTTATCCTGTGCCCAATCAACCCTTTGAAGTAATACACTTAGATTTATTAACAGGGTTTTACGAGTCAGACAGAGGAAATAAGCACCTCTTAGTAATCATAGATGCCTTGACTCGATATACAGAACTGATAGCTCTAAAAACTAAAGCCACGATCTCTGACTCGGGTGGAGAATTCAATAATCATTTCCTTAACTCATTGTGTGAATTCCTTTGCATAAAGAAAATCAATACCATAGTCTAATGGGCTAGTGGAAAGAGCAAATAGAAAGGTTTTAAACGTATTACGAGTTACGCTCGGGGGATTGGACCCCAACTGGGATATTGCCATACCTGCGGTCCTATATACACTTAATCACTCATATCATGTGTCTATTAAAATGTCGCCGCACGAGGCACTGTACGGTACCCCAGCCAGAAGGCCTTTCCATGTATTTACACCTACAACCCATTTATCAAATCCTCTAAAGGATGTTATGGATGCAAGTATAAGCCGATATAATATACTTCATAAGAATTTAGAAGAATCACAAATCATAATGAAAAGAAATCATGATAAAATAGCTAAGCCAACTAAAACATATACCGTGGGTGACAAGGTATACATACAAGTATATGTACGCAAGGGACTGAACTACAAACTGACACCTAAGTTTGAAGGCCCGTTTAACATTTTAGAAATATTAACGGCCAATAGATTTAGAGTTCAAAACATATCCCAACCCACTGATGAGAGAATAAAACCATTAGCACATATACGAAGTTAAAAGAAGGGTAGAAAGGAATAGAGGGAAATTTTTGTATCTATGAAACTTATATAATAAATTATGTATATATAATATAAGTCATATCACATTTCTGTGATTCATATACATATATCGAGCTACAATGTCCTTTAATATCTAATTCGCTCTACCTCAGAATTAATATATTTTCATATATGCTTAACCGAAGGGGAATTTTTTCTCGATAATAGATTTGCCTGAACCAGGGCGCGAACCTATGGATCCTTTCAAACCCAGGAACGTCAGTGAAGCTTTACCCACTACACCACCGCGAGAGGCTAAAAGTTCATGTCGCCTCTCAACCTCATATACCTTTCGCGCGCAGGTAATTAGTTGGTTTGGAGAAAACATCAACCCACCTCGACTCCGGTAATGTTTGTAGTGCTTTTGACAGCACGTAGCCAATCTATAAGTCATATCACATTTTCCGTATTCATACATATATCGAGCTACAATGTCCTTTAAATATCTAATTCGCTCTACCTCAGAATTAATATATTTTCATATAGCTTAACCGAAGGGGAACAAGGGGTACTCTCGATAATAGATTTGCCTGGACCAGGGCGCGAACCTATGGATCCTTTCAAACCCAGGAACGTCAGTGAAGCTTTACCTACTACACCACCGCGAGAGGCTAAAAGTTCATGTCGCCTCTCACCCTCATATACCTTTCGCGCGCAGGTAATTAGTTGGTTTGGAGACAACATCAACCCACCTCGACTCCGGTAGTGTTTGTAGTGCTTTTGACAGCACGTAGCCAATCTATAAGTCATATCACATTTCCGTGATTCATATACATATATCGAGCTACAATGTCCTTTAATATCTAATTCGCTCTACCTCAGAATTAATATATTTTCATATATGCTTAACCGAAGGGGAATTTTTTCTCGATAATAGATTTGCCTGGACCAGGGCGCGAACCTATGGATCCTTTCAAACCCAGGAACTTCAGTGAAGCTTTACCTACTACACCACCGCGAGAGGCTAAAAGTTCATGTCGCCTCTCACCCTCATATACCTTTCGCGCGCAGGTAATTAGTTGGTTTGGAGACAACATCAACCCACCTCGACTCCGGTAGTGTTTGTAGTGCTTTTGACAGCACGTAGCCAATCTATAAGTCATATCACATTATCGAGAAAAAATTCCCCTTCGGTTAAGCATATATGAAAATATATTAATTCTGAGGTAGAGCGAATTAGATATTAAAGGACATTGTAGCTCGATATATGTATATGAATCACGGAAATGTGATATGACTTATAGATTGGCTACGTTCTGTCAAAAGCACTACAAACACTACCGGAGTCGAGGTGGGTTGATGTTGTCTCCAAACCAACTAATTACCTGCGCGCAAAAGGTATATGAGGGTGAGAGGCAACATGAACTTTTAGCCTCTCGCGGTGGTGTAGTAGGTAAAGCTTCACTGACGTTCCTGGGTTTGAAAGGATCCATAGGTTCGCGCCCTGGTCCAGGCAAATCTATTATCGAGAAAAAATTCCCCTTCGGTTAAGCATATATGAAAATATATTAATTCTGAGGTAGAGCGAATTAGATATTAAAGGACATTGTAGCTCGATATATGTATATGAATCACGGAAATGTGATATGACTTATAGATTGGCTACGTGCTGTCAAAAGCACTACAAACACTACCGGAGTCGAGGTGGGTTGATGTTGTCTCCAAACCAACTAATTACCTGCGCGCGAAAGGTATATGAGGGTGAGAGGCGACATGAACTTTTAGCCTCTCGCAGTGGTGTAGTAGGTAAAGCTTCACTGACGTTCCTGGGTTTGAAAGGATCCATAGGTTCGCGCCCTGGTCCAGGCAAATCTATTATCGAGAAAAAATTCCCCTTCGGTTAAGCATATATGAAAATATATTAATTCTGAGGTAGAGCGAATTAGATATTAAAGGACATTGTACCTCGATTTATGTATATATAATATTTGTATGAAAACATTTTTTTAGCATGAGTTATTACATATATTTCACTCATTGCAGGTTTCCAACATGAAGCTTATGTTGTTAGGAGTGGTTATTCACATACTGTTAGCAGATCTTTGTCGTGTGGGAAGAGCGCTAAAACAAAAAATCTAAATTTTTCACATGGCACAATTATTGAAAGAACAGAGGACGCTTTCATTACAGCAAGCAATATAGTTATAGAAGTTGATTTGCAAGCGATTTTCCTGCCAGAGGATGATGTCATTAACTTAAAGAGCAACTTGTCGAGGTTCGCTGAATCATGGAACCAATTGCATCAATGTCATTTTCCTTTTAATCCAGAGATTTCGCTAGCACAAACACTAAGCGTCGCGGAAATGTTATCATACGACTTGCAAAATAAAACTGCCGAGGCAGAATGTCTGGCTCGAGATCTGCTGATGTGGACTGTGCAGCACAGTAGCCTAGAAAGACGTAACCCGTTTATCTTTGCTGCACTAAACGTCTTTGGATCTGTTGCAATTTTAGGCTTAGGAATTTCAAATCGTCTTAAAATTAATGATCAGAATAAGAGAATTGAGTTTTTGCAACATGAAAACGAATCAATTTTTTCCGAACTTCGTAAACAATTATCATCAGCTAATCAACTTATGAGTTTGGTGAACGAACATTCTAGTAATATCGATCAGATTATGGAAGTGCAACACTTGCTGGCAACGTTAGCGTATTATAGTTCTAAAGTAGATCATATCCGTACCAAAATTTCACATTTTATTGAGAAATCAAAAGACTATGTGGAAGCTATCACGCTAGCCACAAAGGGTGTTTTGTCGCCACATCTTTTGCCTATTAACCCTTAAACGCCGAAGGGGTATATTAAAAATCGTCTTCCGTGTGCCGAGGCGATCTCGGAGTGAGCACGGAAGCGGAAAAAATATTTTTTTCAAAAAATCACGGCGCGCTTAGTTTTCAAGATTAAGATGTGTTTTTTGGCTCCTTTTTTTGTCATTGCCTGAAGTTTAGTATGCATTCATCAGAAATTAAAATAGCATCATCATCATATATAAATAATGCGATATATGATAGCGCGAAAACAAAATTTCATATATAATTGTATTCAAATCACGCTATGCGCAAAACGGTTAAAGGTAACGAGTTAATATTTTTTTCGTTGTAATGTACACTAAATTGCAATCATTTTGGTATATAACACATTGTAAAACGATAAAAGCAACACAGAGAAAATATGATTACAAAATAATGCATGAATTCGTAACGCGCGGACGTAAACAAATATTTTTTTCAAAAATTCACCATAAATCTAAATATTGTCCTAGAGACTTCCAATTTCTTTCAAAATGAAGACAAATGATTGAATATTACTATACTGTAAGAGTATTAGCTTACAATTGCAGTTTTCGACCATATCTGATGAGTTAAATTTGACAGAATGTCGAATTTTTTTATATATATATTTTATATGCAATTATTTCGGAAATTAGAAAAGCTACAACCTTCAAATATTTTTCGTTTTATTCTAAATGAAATTGCACCCATTTTCATATATAAAACTCTATGAAATGCCTAATATGAAACGGAGCAAATATTCCGAGAATGCGACGTACGCATTTCGGAGATTTGTGGCGGAGAATCCGCATGCGGAGGGAAGGAAAGTTTTTTTTTTTTAATTCACCATAAATCTAAATATTGTGCTAGAGACTTCGAATTTGTTTCAAGATGAAGATAAATGACTGAATATTACTAGACTGTAAGAGTTTTAGCTTACAATTGCGTTTTTCGACCATTTCGGTAGAGTCAAAGTTGACCGAACGTGGTTTTTGTCTATTTATCGTGATTTATATGCAAATATTTCGAAAATGAGAAAAGCTACAACCTTCAATTATTTATTGTTGTATTCTACATGGAATTGCGCACATTTTCATATATAAAACTTTATGTAATAGCTAATTTAAAATGGCGCAAACATTACCAAAATTGCACTTACGAATTTTTCGGAAGAGTTACCGCGCGGACGTAAAGAAAATGTTATTTTTTCATAAATTCACCATAAATCGAAATATTGTGCTAGAGACTTCCAATTTGTTGCAAAATGAAGGTAAATGCTTGGATATTACTAAAATATAAGAGTTTTAGCTTACAATTGCGTTTTTCGACCATTTTGGTAGAGTCAAAGTTGACCGAAGGTTGAAATTTTGGCACTTATCGTTATTTATATGAAAATATCTCAAAACTTATAAAAGCTACAACCATGGGTTGTTTTTAGTTGTATTGTGCATGAAATTGCGCACATTTCCATATATAAAACTTTATGTAACGGCTAATTTTAAAATGGTGCAAACATTACCACAATCGCATGTATGATTTTTTCCGGAAGAGTTACCGCGCCGACGTAAGGGAAAAGATTTTTCATAAATTCACCATAAATCGAAATATTGTTCTATAGACTTCCAATTTGTTGCAAAATGAAGGTAAATGATTAAATATTACTAAAATATAAGAGTTTTAGCTTACAATTGCGTTTTTCGACCATTTCGGTAGAGTCAAAGTTGACCGAAGGTTGAAATTTTGGCACTTATCGTTATTTATATGAAAATATCTCAAAACTGATAAAAGCTACAATCATGAGTATTTTATTGTTGTATTCTACATAAAAATGCGCACATTTTCATATTAATACTCCATGTAACGGCTAATTTAAAATGGTACAAAAATTATGTCAAAGTGACGAAATACTTTCCGAGATGTGTCACTGATGCTTTTTAGTGCAGCAAGAAAGAAATTCACGCTTGCCCGCCTGCGTAACGATTGTAAACAAAACAACACCTTGATCCGCGAACTCCTAGCATCCCCCAAGGCGCGTGATTCAAGAGTTTTCGGCTGGTAGGCCTATAAGTATTTTTCCGCGAATTTAAAAAAAAACTTTTGTATGTCAACGTAAAATACGTCCAGTCGGCAACTGAGAGACAAAAAATGTTGACGTAAAATACGTCCACTCGGCGTTTAAGGGTTAAAGATCTGACTTTAACTTTGGAGAACGGACGGGAGAAACTGGGTTATGTTCCTTTGTTAGACACCCATAAGATAGAATTTTATTATAGTTTAATATCTGTAAGCGTTGAGAATTACAGGATCATGATTACCATTCCCTTTGATTCTTCTGATGCCTGGCAAGCATACAAAATCGCACCGTTCCCAACTTTCATGACGAATAACTCAAGTCCAATAATATCCAACCTGACGGGACACGCATTGATTTCCCCTGATAAGGAAACATATACGGTCATCAAGGACTTAGATAAATTCACTCACTGTTCAGATGCCATGAATAATAAAGTTTGTACAGCTGACTCCTTTGAATTCCATCATATATCAATGGATTCATGCGAGTTAGGTATAGTGCTAAACGGTTCTCTCTCCCATACACACGAAGGTTGTCTGAAAAAAACTCTATCCTTTTGACGATAGTAAGTTCAATTACAGGCTGAACAACGGATCGTGGATGCGATACGACAAGGAAGGATTTCAAGTCTCGTGTCCAGACGGATCAACGGCCTACTCCCGGATATTCTTTGCCACTGATGGATGCATCGGAACGTCAACGAACTACACGGTCCGTGGAGTTAACACTATCATCCGAGAACGAACTTACTTCGCGAATTTTTCGTGGGCCAGCACTATCGTCCCAGCATTACCTCTTCCGTACAATGCGAAAGTAGCCCATCATTTGACGCAACTAGCTGAGATGGACCACACGTCAAGGACTTATGCCGAGGAGGATCTGCGATTCTACGTGTTGCTGGCCGTGATATGCGTTACAGTGGTGATTCTCATCGCCGCTAACATATTTGCTTGGCGTAGGTTGAGGCAAACACAGATGGATCTTCAGAGGAACGTCGTGACCCGCCCAGACAACATTCCTATCGCATTAAAAGCGTTTAATATTAAAGCTATTTGAAATTGGCCATTTCACTTGACTCGGAGGAAAATTGTTTGGAATTGAGTTGTGTGTGAAAAGCAGTTTGTACGCTGGCAATATGTATGACAAGAAACTCCGAGACATTGCATTCCATACATATATCTATATAATTATAAATATGAAATGTTTTAACAAGTATCATTAAGGGCACCTAATAAAAAATTGAAGCCCTATATATTAAAATGTCGGTGCGTGTACGTACTTGGAATTTATATTTTGTGCACAATTATCTGAATTATATATCTATATCTTTATCTGGTGACAACTATTCTTAAACAGTTACCTATTATCATAACCATTCATGTATACATGCTAACCTTTTATTTTATCTGGTACCATCCATTCATTCATTTAATCACATATGCATTTTAGAATGTAATTATTATGTCATGCAATTATCAGCAGAACTATAGTACTTTCTGTTGTGTATGTATCCTCATGACTAACAGTATATATAACACATTCATATGCATTTATATTGAACATGGATCTGTATTTTCCATGCATTATTCTTTACTTATGAGTACTATTTCTATTATGTATGTATTTTTTTTACATATAATTATTTGCATATTTTTCCTTAATCACTTGATTATGGCTAGGACTAATTATATACTATCACACTCTGAGTCATATGTCCATGTATCTGTTATTTGTATTTGCCGAGATAGCTATTGTCAGCTATCGATGTGACACTTTCAACATTAGTTCTCTCCTCATCTTCCAAGAAGGCAGTCATCTGACTAAACCTTCCTATACTCCTGTGATGGAGGTTATAATAAAGTTGTTGAAGTTAACTCAGGAAGTTTGAGTCATCTCCCCTGCTCTGAAGAAGAAACAAAATCTACTTGATGTCACTCAGACGAGAAAGGGAAAAGGAACCACAATGCTTGCGTATCACAGTCGCGAGATCTAACATACAACTGGTCGCCGTCCTATTCCATTATAAATGGTGGACAGCAGACAGTTATATATACATATGGGGCAGTTTATTCACCCCCATTATCATCAGCAAGCTATAAAAAACATACATCTCATCACGAGTAACAGGCCTCCATAGAAGTCCTTTCACCTTACACTTTCCTGTTGAATTGAAGTACTACTCTGCCCGAGCATTCATCCATTCACACAATTTGTCCATTACATCACCACAAAAAAGGAAAAAAAAAAAATGCATCACGTAAGCAGGTGGAATCCTATTGTCACCCTCCATGAATCGGGGGGCTGGGTATGGGCGCACATCACAAGATGGATCAGTTATGAACCGCCAATCTTCATCGACAATAAGTTCAATGTCTTCCAAACACTCGTTGTCACTGTCAACCTCTAAGAAATTATCACTGTAATCATCATCTGATAGATTTGGCAGGTACTCAGACCCTGACTCTGAAACACTATCATCTGACATGATACTGAAAAAAAACATAAAATAATTGCAATCAAAAGGGAAAAAGGTTTAGAATTCAAATCTACATGGTTTATGGACAAAATCATAATCATCCTTCTCAGATAATAGCCTGAGGCGTGCTGGCATGTGTTGGCCAGTACCCCTCCTAATATCCCATATGAAAATGACGTCATGACATCCATCGGACGCTCATTGGCTAGAATGAATTGTGGGTGGAGCTTCAGCACCTCTCTCGTACACAATACTGTGTCTGGAAACCATCCAAGCAGAAGAAAACGGCTTTGCTTTTCGAGGAGGGATGAAAGATGTATAAGTGTATGTCGCGGTCTTTTATTACTGGACCGTAAAAGACGTACATGTGTACGTCCCAGTGCCGAAGGGTTTAACACGTCCTGACACAGGAGATGGTCATCAGTCACGAGTTGTTGGTGGTGAGAGAAGGAGCTCAAGACCTCTACTCTCCTTTCGAAGTAAGTATTTTCTCCAAAGTTAGAAATTAAGGCCATATTTTAAGATTTAAACAGACGGTAATGGAAAGGGTGGCCAACGCAGTGCCCACACCACCAAATCGCTTTCAAAATTTTTACTTACAACTCGGAATATTTAGAAGATTGAAGCCATGTCGATGTTTGCAGAGTTGCTTGTGTCAATAAACTTCCCACATCCTGTGCTAAATCCGCACACCACTTGTACTCATAGACGCTGGGGCACTTTCATCACAACAATCGTACACCCGACCTCTAACCATACTTATTGAAGGGGACTACGGCATTCTTTGCGGCGTTTTGCGTTCTTCAATTGTTTATCAGTGTTGTCAATTGGTATGTGTTTACCCTCCAAACTGGGTATGAGACTTACACAAAATTGGGGAAATAAGTGAAATTAGCTTATCTATTTATAGTATATATCTTACCCTCCCCCCCCCCCCCCCCCTTTTGACAAAACTACACAAATTAACAATTCTTACCTATGGCAGCAGGCGCCCTCTATCTGCAAGCATGTCACTAGGCTATTTAGCTCACATAAATACAAAATATACTATTTTATTACCCAAAGCAGATGAACATAAAATAGATCAAAATGATTAATAAGTCATGGTGATAACAACCCAAGTCTGCCCCACAAAGAAAACTATTAAGTTATCATTCCACTCTCCTGGCTAAGTATTCACTCCCAGACTCAAAATATCAATTGTTACATTGTAATAGTCAAGTTAGAGAATCCCGTCTCTAGTATCATGGTATAGAGCCCATCTGTAATAAAGATATATAACACAATATTAAGTAAAGAGATACACTTCACACTTCTCTCTTTTCAAAGGCAATATTAAGTAAAGAGATACACTTCACACTTCTCTCTTTTTAAAGGCAACTGTTTCTAAGTCATTTAGAATATGCGCCATACCTTTGAGATGGGGATTTTCTCCCGACACTTGGCATTTCCTCAACCGTCCTTCTTCCTATCACAAAGGAATGTCTTTCCCTCAAGTGCCTCGGTCGGTTAGACCTGTGACATCCGTACAAACGATGTACATACCCACCACTCCTCAAAACCCCCCGTGGCAACGGGACGGACAGCCACCAGCTTAAAAACGCATACACTTCAGATTCTTCATTCAAGAAGGCTACCTCTACAGTTCACTCTGTCTCCAAGCAAGAGCAGCTGACACGATATGTAATTCCATAACACATCAATTCACACCTGTAAGATGTATACATATTACAGCAATTTTATCATTACTGCATTACTATGACAACTAGAATTCATGGAAACAGTTTGTAAATGCATCGGCGTATGTGTAATGCTCCACTAGATTGGCAACAATGAGTCATTTTTCCTCGCGTCGTATGCTCGTAAGTATACATCCGAAATATTTGTAATTTTTCGGGGTTAATTTGGTTGCAGAAAAGGGATAATAGACATGAATTAAATAAATATTTTGAAGTAAAGTTAAACTAAATAATGAGTAAAGTAAACAATTAAGGGAATAAAGCTTTGCACCCATAATCAGTGTTGTCATCTGCTGCTTGTAACTGTGTTTGCGGAGTGAGCGCTCAGGAACCAGGAACCGCAGCATGGTTCAAGTGCAATTTGGAGTGAGTTAAGACCAAAATTTGTATAATTACAATCAAATAAGCATTGTGGAGTTTCAGTTGTGATGGCAGTGAGGATAAAACCACCAATTACAATGTAAAAATGAATTTCAGTTCAAACCATGACACCAGGAATAAAAAGTTTCATACTTTCACTAATATAGGCAACAAAATATTGTTTTATTGTGCTGATTACAACTGCAGTCTTGAGTAAGATCAGTAAACGTTACATATATATGCTAACACTGTTCAAATGAGTGCTGGGAAGGCCTGGGAAAGATGGTGGATTGTCTGTGGTTACGAACGGCAAGTCATGAGGTTGCAGCCATATTGGTTCCAAAATCCCATTGTTTGTTGGAAAAATCATATCTCGAATATAGCCTAGCTTACACTAGGGTAATCAGTACCGTCTTTACATATAGGGTAGCCTAGCCTACACTACACAGTATAATATATATATATATATCTATACTGTATAGTAATGATTAATTTCAGGCAATTCTCTCAGTTATTGGCTTATGATAATTCAGTGCAAAGAAAACTTGAATAACATTAACAAGAATCAGCCTAGTGTATACTATGGTATATCATATACATAAGAATACAGTAGCCTAGCCTACAGTATAAAACCACCGATTACAAGGTTAAAATGAATTTCAGTTCAAACCATACCCCGGAAATAAAAAGCTTCACACTTTCACTAATATAGGTAACAAAATATTGTTTAATTGTGCTGATTACAACTCCAATCTTGAGTAAGATCAATAAACGTTACATATATACGCTAACACTGTTCAAATGAGTGCTGGGAAAGATGGTGGATTGTCTGTGGTTACGAACGGCAAGTCACGAGGTTGCCGCCATATTGGTTCCAAAATCCCATCGTTTGTTGGAAAAATCATATCTCGAATATAGCCTAGCCTACACTAGGGTAATTAGTACCATCTTTACATATAGGGTAGCCTAGCTTACACTACACAGTATATATTATGTATATATATATCTACGTATACTGTCTAGTAATGATTAATTTCAGGCAATTCTCTCAGTTATTGGCTTATGATAATTCAGTGCAAAGAAAACTTGAATAACATTAACAAGAATCAGCCTAGTGTATACTATGGTATATCATATTCATAAGAATACAGTAGCCTAACCTACAGTATACTTTATACTACGTATATGGTATAGTAATTTATCAATATAATCCTATTCTGGAGGTTCAAAGCATACTGAATGTATCAGTACTAGAAAAAAAAAAATTGGACACGAAACGAGAATCAGATTCGGTCCGACATCGGTATAACTGAGCGATGTCAGGCGGCTGGTAGCTGCATATAATTGCAAAATAAAAACTTAACAAATTTGCATCTTTTCCATGAATCCTTTTAAAAGTTAGATATTAGTAGACCCACCATATTTGCTTTCTCCGGATTCACGGACTCGAGCATTCTCGGATTTCTTTCTGGAACTTTTCATCCCATTATTTGCAGGAAATTCACGTATTTGCGGTATTTTCTATGAGAAATACCCAAAAATTTCCATTTTCTTTTCATCATAAAATGGACTTTTTGTGATAAAACTATTTAAAAAACCAGGTCTTAAAATTTTTAGTGGGTTTTTCTTGACTTTTAACTAACATAATAGGCTGTTTCAGCATTTTTATAGGGGTTCCAACTATTAGCGGGTTCTAACTATTCGTGGGGGTGTCTGAGGAAAACATTAATATACCTGTGTACTAATGTAACCTCAATACACTTCCTGAATATTTATAATGATCACTTTCTCTATCTTGCAGATAATTCGCAAAGCACCAAATGCAGACTTGGTGAGTTAGATGTCCTGGGAAATTTAAGTTACGGTACATAATTATCAAAAAGGAACTCTATTCCTTGGTCTTGTTGGGAACTTGTGAGGACCGTCGTTCATTTTATTTTGCTGTAAGTATTCAAAAGATTGTTTGTACGTTTATCAAAAGATTGTTTGTACGTTTATGAGTAATGTCGTTCATGTATGGTTTCAAGTTTAACTCTTGAGGTTAGGAACTATCTAACTGTTTAGGCTTAGCTCTCTTGGCATCAGAATTGAAAAAAACAAAATCATTTGTTCCTACGAGGGTTTGAACCTTCGTCTGTTATACGAGAGCACAGGCATTCCCCAAGTTACGACAGAGACCCTTTCCTAATGTTTATCGTAGGGGAAAATCCGGTGCAAGTCAGAGCTGGTTGTTGAATTGTCAACAACTTTGTCCCGAATAATTTTTTGCTTACGATGTGTTATTTCTTTTGAGACAAATTGTGTCCAGATGATCATTGCATTGTGATTTTTGTTTTCCCTAAGGATGCTTACTTTAAGAGTTGTTATGAACGGTGCTGTTCAGAACTTGTTGGTCTCAGATTGTTTCTTTTATTTCAGATTCTTCCAAACAGAGGAAATTTCCTTCGGATCCTAACTAGGAATGAGTATTGCACATAGAACATCTTGTGGAAATGGAAGCTGAAGAATCGTCATCATTGCTGCTACTCAAAGAAGAGAAGGAGGATCTGGAGGAGGGTCCAACTGAAAATGCAGATGACAACTCTTCGTTTGCAGACCCATTCTTAGAAGTCAAGGCGGAACCGGAATTTTTTGACTATGGTGATTTTGATGTGAACTGTTCTTCCCAATCTACTGTCAAGTATGAAAAGGACAGTTCTCCAAGCTGTGATGATGAGAGCAGAAAGGAAAAGATCTGTATTGGAGAAGAAAATAGACATTTCGATAGAAGCAATGTAGCAGGGAAGCGATTAACTTGTGCTGAATGCCGAAGGACGTTTTCAAGAATTGACAACCTGAAATCCCACATGAGAACTCATACGGGAGAAAAACCATATACTTGCTCTGTATGTCAAAAACATTTTTCTGACTCAAGTTCTCGCAACCGCCACATGAGAACTCATACGGGAGAGAAACCATATACTTGCTCTGTATGTCAAAAAAGTTATTCTGATTCAAGAACTCTCAAATATCACATGAGAACTCATACGGGAGAGAAACCATATACTTGCTCTGTATGTCAAAAAAGTTTTTCTTCTTCAGGTACTCTCAAATGTCACATGAGAACTCATACGGGAGAGAAACCATATACTTGCTCTATATGCCAAAGAAGTTTTCTTGTCTCAAGTACTCTCAAAAGTCACATGAGAACTCATACGGGAGAGAAACCATATACTTGCTCTGTATGTCAAAAAAGTTTTTCTGAATCAAGTGCTCTCACAAAACACATGAGATCTCATACGGGAGAGAAACCATATACTTGCTCTGTATGTCAAAGAAGTTTTTCTGTTTTAAGTAATCTCACAAAACACATGAGAACTCATACGGGAGAGAAACCATATACTTGTTCTGTATGTCAAAAAAGTTTTTCTCAATCAAATGAACTCAAAACACACATGAGAACTCATACAGGAGAGAAACCATATACTTGCTCTGTGTGTCAAAAAAGTTTTTTTGACTCGAGTAATCTCACAAGACACATGAAAACTCTGCATGAAAGAAAGCATTCACTTGCCAAACAAACTCAAAAGACGAGAGTTCACACTAGACAGAAAATGCATATTACTTGATCTCTGTTCAAGCAATTTTTATTAAATGCTTTTATATTATTAAATGCTTTTTTATATTATGAGCTCAAGTAAGTGTAGCAATTTAAAAATGATTATATTTGCTTTATGAGAAAATGGGTTAGTTTTATATATTTATAAGATTATTGGTTAATAACCACTGGTTCTTAGATACAACACTGAATCATTTTACTATTTTAATGTCTTGTTGATATTTTTATGATTTCAAATGATTTTAGGCAACTGATTGTTCAGTTGAGACCAATTCATTTGTCAGTGTTATCAATAAATGTGTTTAGGGAACACTGAGAAAGAAGGAGAGTTCTCACTTTCTGTTTTTGATAGCTAAGACAATCATGTTTATTGACGTCTACGAATTTGTTTTTGCTGACAGAACCCTGGTTTTGGTCTCATTCTCAAGCTGTATAATTGTACTGTATATCTTTACTTTTATGTGAAGTTGTTTTGTAAAAGTGATGTAATTTAAATTGCATTTGTTCAATGAGAAAGTATAATAGATTTCCTTTCCAGTGGCTTACATGTTTATGCAATTTGTGTCTGGTAGTTTGCTCATAAACAGTAGGAAAATTAGGCAGTATTATTTTTCCTTAAGCAGACATATTTGGTTTTCAAAGATATTAAGATAAAACACAATAGGCTTCAAAAGGTTTTGGTTCTTCATTTGGCATCATCCACTTGGTTAATATTTACTAATGTTGTCCACTGTGTTGCTGATTGTAAATTCTGTATGTGTTCCAAAAGTACCAAAGACAATCTGGGACACTCATGGAATGGAGGTAAACCTGCGCTATCTTCGTAACTAAACAAATTTTCAGATTCCTTTTCAAGTTCCGTTTCACTGACATGGAATGAAGTGTGTTTTTGTAAAACTCAGGCAAAGTCTGGGAAAATACTTAGAATATGAGCAATTGTAGGATCATTTTAAAGGCACTTGTAAATGGAAACTTAGAATATGAGCAATTGTAGGATCATTTTAAAGGCACTTGTAAATGGAAACTTCAGAAATTATATTTCTGAAAACTAGGTGTACATTGAATAACTGAAGACCCACTTACTCTAGTTAAACATCATGATAAATGGTAAAAATGAGGATAACAGTAATGTACTCTGATGGCGATATGATGTGGAGGAAGTTGAATGAATCAATATTACTGGAAGGGACTCCATTACGAGAAGGTCTATAACAGCCTCTGCCATTCGGAGGGTTCCTCTGGAGCCTTATTTCTTTTACATAACAATTTTGTTACATTTTTGTTAAAAAAGAATTGGAAAGTGGGTCCAAATATAAGTAGGGCCTTGACCATTTTGGGGCCACTGGATTTAGCTTGTCTTGTCAAAGCAGCAAGGGTTAAATTTTGCATTTTTGGCCCTCCCACCCCCTCACTTTGGGGCTTTGTGGTTGGGGGATATCAAACAGGCCCCCTCCCCTCAGGTACGCCACTGGTGTGAATATATCCTAAAGATTTGTATGAAACATCTAAGAAAGTATGATTAGTATATATTTGTCCACTGAATCTTTGCAACTAAGCCATAATTGCCCCCCCTGGTAAATCCCCCCTACATCTGAATGCTGATGGCTTAACTTAACCTAACAGTACCTAAGAGAGGGGGGGGGGGAAGATTTTGCCCCTGTCCAATGGACCCCTTTAACCCCCCATAATAGATGCCAGGGACGTGTCATGGGTAGTACTGGGTACTACCAATATACCCCTTGGCTGAGGCAAGTCTTTGCTAGGGTACCCAATACCCCCTGCCATACCCCAAGGGTAGGAAATCGTATTAACATGATGAAAAACGACGAAGTGAAGTAATGGAGGAAATTTTGGATCAAAATAAGCGACGAAATGACGGAAGGGAAATGTGGCAAGTAGAGGGGCCAGAGGTCTAGGTCCCCCCATAAGTCGAGATCAAATACCCACTTTGTGCCCATTTTTGAGTCGTAGAAATTACTCACAGCTGATTCCAGTCGGGAATTGGAGGCGAAAATCGTGTCTGAATTGGGCGTCCTGGCATACCCAATGAAGGAATAGTAGTATTAACCCTCTTACACCGAAGCCCTAAAAATCAAAACCTCTCCTGTATGCCGGCGCCGGTTTGGAGTGAGCGCGGAATCGGAAAAAATAATTTTTTCAAAAAATCACAGCGCGCTTAGTTTTGAAGATTAAGAGTTCATTTTTGGCTCATTTTTTTTTCATTGCCTGAAGTTTAGTATACAATCATCAGAAATGAAAAATAATATCATTATCATATGTAAATAATGCGATATATGGTAGCGAAAAAAAAAATTCATAGATAATTGTATTCAAATCACGCTGTGCAAAAAACGGTCAAAGCTAACGAGTTAATTTTTTTTCGTTGTATTGTACACTAAATTGCAATCCTTTTGATATATAATACATAGTAAAACAATAAAAGCAACACCGGAAAAATATTATCACAAAATGATGTACGAATTCGTATTGCGCGGACGTAAAAAAATGTTATTTTCAAAAATTCACCGTAATTCTAAATATTGTTCTAGAGACTTCCAATTTGTTTCAAAATTAAGACAAATGATTGAATATTACGATACTGTAAGAGTTTTAGATTAGAATTGCAGATTTCGACCATTTCGGACGAGTTAAATTTGACCGAATGTCGAAATTTTTATATATATATTTTTTTATATGCACATATTTCGGAGATGGAAAAAGCTACAACCTTCAATTATTTTCTATTGTATTCTTCATGAATTTGCGCACATTTTGATATATGAAACTCTATAAAAAGGCTAATATGAAAAGGAGCAAATATTAGGATAATGCGATGTACGTATTTCGGAGACTTGCGGCCGCGAATCGGCGCGCGGAGTGAAGGTAAATATATTTTTCAAAAATTCACCATAAATCACAATATTGTTTTAGAGACTTCAAATTTGTTTCAAAATGAAGAAAAATGACGGAATGATACTAGGCCGTAAGAGTTTTAGCTTACAATTGCGTTTTTCAACTATTTCGGTAGAGTCAAATTTGACCGAACGTGGTTTTTTTTTCTATTTATCGTGATTTATATGCAAATATTTCGAAAAAAGAGCTACAACCTTCAATCATTTTTAGTTGTATTCTAAATGAAATTGCGCACATTTTCATATATAAAACTTTATGTAACAGCTAATTTTAAATGGTGCAAACATTTCGACAATCGCACAAAAAAATTCAGATTTTTTTGGAAGAGTTACCACGCGAACGTAAGGAAATTTTTTTTTTTTTTTCATAAATTCACCATATATCGAAATATTGTGCTAGAGACTTCCAAGTCGTTGCAAAATGAAGGTAAATGATTGAATATTACTAGAATATAAGAGTTTTTGGCTTACAATTGCGTTTTTCGACCATTTTGGTAGAGTCAAAGTTGACCAAAAGTTGAAATTTTTGCACTTAACGTTATTTATATGAAAATATTTCGAAACTGATAAAAGCTACAACCATGGGTTGTTTTTTGTTGTATTGTGCATGAAATTGCGCACATTTCCATATATAAAACTTTATGTAACGGCAAATTTAAAAGGGTGCAAACATTAGGACAATCGCACGAAAAAATTTATCGGAAGAGTTATCGCACGAACGTGAGGAAAAAGTTTTTTCATAAATTCACCATAAATCGAAATATTGTGCTAGAGACGTCCAATTTGTTGCAAAATGAAGGCAAATGATTGAATATTACTATAATATAAGAATTTTAGCTTACAATTGCGTTTCTCGACCATTTCTGTAGAGTCAAAGTTGACCGAAGGTTGAAATTTTGGCACATCGTTATTTATATGAAAATATTTCAAAACTGATAAAAGCTACAATCATGAGTATTTTTTTGTTGTATTTTACATGAAATTGCGCACATTTTCATATATAATACTTGATGTAAAGGATAATTTAAAATGGTGCAAAAATTATGTCAAAGTGACAAAATAATTTCCGAGATGTGTCACTGATACTTTTTAGTGCGATAAGAAAGAAATTCGCGCTTGCGCGCCTGCGTAGCGATTGTAAACAAAATAACGCCTTGATCCGTGAACTCCCAGCATCCCTCAAGGCGTGTGATACAAAAGTTTTCGGCTGGTAGGCCTAAAAGTATTTTTCCGCGAATTTTAAAAAAAAACTTTTTTGAGCCGACGTATGATACGTCCAATCGGCATACGGGAGACATTTTGACTCGACGTTTAATACGTCCAATCGGCGTAAGAGGGTTAATCAAGGTGGAATAACCTATGTAACGTCTCCTATATTTTTAGCATTTAATAGGGCTTTTAACCCTATTTATGGGGGTTTCAGGGTTAATTAGCCCTAATTCTAAAGGGTTTTGGCCTTAATGGATCTTACTTTATGGTTTTTGTTATATTATAATTTTTAAATTCTGATTTTATGGGCCTTTTGTCACAATTGCATGGGTTTTTGGGACTATATATATATAGGGGCCTTTGAGGGAAGTAATTCTATATATATATATATATATATATATATATATATATATATATATATATATATATATATATATATATATATATATATATATCAATTCAAGCTACAAATGTCCTTTAATATCTAAATTCACTTTACCTCCCAAATGATATATTTTAATATATGTACCGAAGGGGAATTTTTAAGTTGATAACAATTTCGTCCCCCCATGGGATCGAACCACCGTCCAGGTGGACGGGGACGAAATCAGGACAGTCAGTGACGCTATCCAATCAGCCAACAGAGACGCTATAAGTTCATATCGATTCTGACCTTACAAATCACCCTCGATCTGGATGCTTTCGTAATTAGAATCGATATGAAACCCCGTCTACCATGTTGGCCAATTCGAGCGTTTGACAGAACGTAGCCTTTTGTTATGAATAATTATCACATCGAACCGTGATCCATTTATATATCAATTCAAGCTACAAATGTCCTTTAATATCTAAATTCACTTTACCTCCCAAATGATATATTTTCATATATGTACCGAAGGGGAATTTTTAAGTTGATAACAATTTCGTCCCCCCATGGGATCGAACCACCGTCCAGGTGGACGGGGACGAAATCAGGACAGTCAGTGACGCTATCCAATCAGCCAACAGAGACGCTATAAGTTCATATCGATTCTGACCTTACAAATCACCCTCGATCTGGATGCTTTCGTAATTAGAATCGATATGAAACCCCGTCTACCATGTTGGCCAATTCGAGCGTTTGACAGAACGTAGCCTTTTGTTATGAATAATTATCACATCGAACCGTGATCCATTTATATATCAATTCAAGCTACAAATGTCCTTTAATATCTAAATTCACTTTACCTCCCAAATGATATATCATATATGACCGAAGGGGTAATTTTTAAGTTGATAACAATTTCGTCCCCCCATGGGATCGAACCACCGTCCAGGTGGACGGGGACGAAATCAGGACAGTCAGTGACGCTATCCAATCAGCCAACAGAGACGCTATAAGTTCATATCGATTCTGACGTACAAATCACCCTCGATCTGGATGCTTTCGTAATTAGAATCGATATGAAACCCCGTCTACCATGTTGGCCAATTCGAGCGTTTGACAGAACGTAGCCTTTTGTTATGAATAATTATCACATCGAACCGTGATCCATTTATATATCAATTCAAGCTACAAATGTCCTTTAATATCTAAATTCACTTTACCTCCCAAATGATATATTTTCATATATGTACCGAAGGGCTACGTTCTGTCAAACGCTCGAATTGGCCAACATGGTAGACGGGGTTTCATATCGATTCTAATTACGAAAGCATCCAGATCGAGGGTGATTTGTAAGGTCAGAATCGATATGAACTTATAGCGTCTCTGTTGGCTGATTGGATAGCGTCACTGACTGTCCTGATTTCGTCCCCGTTCACCTGGACGGTGGTTCGATCCCATGGGGGGACGAAATTGTTATCAACTTAAAAATTCCCCTTCGGTACATATATGAAAATATATCATTTGGGAGGTAAAGTGAATTTAGATATTAAAGGACATTTGTAGCTTGAATTGATATATAAATGGATCACGGTTCGATGTGATAATTATTCATAACAAAGGCTACGTTCTGTCAAACGCTCGAATTGGCCAACATGGTAGACGGGGGTTTCATGTTGATTCTAATTACGAAAGCATCCAGATCGAGGGTGATTTGTAAGGTCAGAATCGATATGAACTTATAGCGTCTCTGTTGGCTGATTGGATAGCGTCACTGACTGTCCTGATTTCGTCCCCGTTCACCTGGACGGTGGTTCGATCCCATGGGGGGACGAAATTGTTATCAACTTAAAAATTCCCCTTCGGTACATATATGAAAATATATCATTTGGGAGGTATAAAGTGAATTTAGATATTAAAGGACATTGTAGCTTGAATTGATATATAAATGGATCACGGTTCGATGTGATAATTATTCATAACAAAAGGACTACGGTTCTGTCAAACGCTCGAATTGGCCAAATCATGGTAGACGGGGTTTCATATCGATTCTAATTACGAAAGAAGCATCCAGATCGAGGGTGATTTGTAAGGTCCAGAATCGATATGAAAACTTATAGCGTCTCTGTTGGCTGAATTGGATAGCGTCACTGACTGTCCTGATTTCGTCCCCGTCCACCTGGACGGTGGTTCGATCCCATGGGGGGACGAAATTGTTATCAACTTAAAAATTCACCCCTTCGGTACATATATGAAAATATATCATTTGGGAGGTAAAGTGGAATTTAGATATTAAAGGACATTTGTAGCTTGAATTGATATATAAATGATCACGGTTCGATGTGATAATTATTCATATATATATATATATATATATATATATATATATATATATATATATATATATATATATATATACAGTGGTACCTCGACATACGAAAGGCTCAACTTACGAAAAACTTGAGATACGAAAGCAAATACGAAAAATTTTACAGCTCTACGTACAAAAAGTTTTCAAGATACGAAAGGTTGTTGCTGTAAAGTCCCGAGATTCGGCCGGACCACCGAGAACAATTTTAAAACTCCCACGCCGCCAACTGAGTAAACTCGCCACCATCCTCCCGCTCTCCCATTGGTTCCTGATGCTAGCCACCCCATAAGGTCCTGCTCTCCTATTGGTCAGCATCTACCCCTTGTGCTTTAAGTATTCTATTGGTAAAAGGATGCTGTAAATTGAAAAACTTATTCATGCAATACATTTAATAAAAAAAAAAAACATTAGGTAAAGATAGAATAAAGAATAGAAATGAATGGTTATTATACTGTATGGTAATTTCATTAGTTGAAGAGAGATACTAATGAAAATTTATGGCTTACTGTGTGCTAGGAAAAATGATTGCTTGGCGTTCGTTTGGTACTCGTAAGACGTAAGACGGGTAAGAGCTGAATGCAAACAATCGATTGGAAGGGTTTTTTTGTTTGTTTGTTTGTGTATTATAGTTAATGATTAATTAATAATTATTTGAAATGAGTACATACTGATTATTTATACATTTTATTGGCATATTCTAAGCTTTTAGCTCTTAGGTTTAGATGTCAGAATCATAGACTAGGCTACAGTAGCAACCGCTAACATAGGCTAGGCTTATTGCTAAGGGACATATGCTAAAGTCCTAATATATGCAGTAAAAATGGGGTTGAACATTACATGCAGTTGAATATTACTCAAGTACGACAGTATTTTGCCTTTTTGGAGTCATATTTCTTCTGTCGGATCGGCGTCGTAACCCTAGAACATGTGTTTTAGGCCTGGAACTATAATTTACTGGGGTGTTTTTGGAGGGCTTGGAACGGATATGCCATTTTACATGTAAAATGTGGTCCAAGATACGAAAACTTCATGATACGAAGGGCGCCTCGGAACGGATTAATTTTGTATCTCGAGGTACTACTGTGTATATATATATATATATATATATATATATATATATATATATATATATATATATGTGTATGTATATATATATATATATATATATATATATATATATATATATATATATATATATATATATATATATATATATATATTATTTGTTTGTGTACCATACAATATAAACGTTATGGTTTGAGGCGACTTCATTTTTATATCTCATTCTTCCGCCATTAAAATATAATATTACTTTATAATTACGATTAAATAATTGGAAAGACGTAAATAGACCACAAAAACGAACTAAAAAAAGACATATATTCACTACAAGTTGTGCTCTAAGATTAGAAATAGGGGGGCGTTTTAAGACCAGAAAGTGTGGATAAACACACGGAATAAACTGGGAATAGATGGGAATGAAGATGAAGAAAAGTGGGAATAGGCGATGGGAATGGGTAGGAATGAGATGAGGAATAGAGGGATAAGATACAAGGGAGAATCCATCAAGGAATGACCACAACTAAGAGAGAAAGAGCGTAAAAAAAATGATAAAAGATGAAGGAGGAGGAGCCGATCCAGAGACTCCTGCTGCTCATTACTACTGCTGACGATTTACGACACAGTTTGTGTCAATGGCTACGTGTAAGGAATGGTTTCATGCAAATTTCGTCAATATCACTAATGATCAGTATGCTGGCATTCAGAGAGCGGTAGAAGTAATACACTGGTATTGTGCAGATTGTAGAAAGAGTCTAGACCAGTAGGATAGGGAGATAAGAGAACCAGACCCTTAAAGGTAGACTTCTACAAATAGAAGTAACCCTTGGGACATTAAAGAGTCCCTAGTCAAAGACATAAAGGAAGAGATTAGAGACATTAAAGAGTCCCTAACCAAAGACATAAAGGAAGAGATCCTCAGCAGCAGCAGAATAAGGGAAACAATTCAGGAAGAAATAAGAGAGGCCCAGGACAAAGACCGAAGGAAGGAAAACCTGATCATATTCAACTTGCCAGAGCCTCAAGCAGGAGAGGAAACAGAAAACTGTAAGTTAAATGAAGGGGGTTGCAACGAAATTTTCACAAAAGAACTTAACCTTAATAAAGAAGAATGGAAAATTAAAGAAGTAGTGAGGTTAGGTAGGTCACGACTGCAACAAGGACAAAGCAATGAGACGACAGGGAGATCAAGACCCAGAGCACTTCTAGTGAAACTCGGCAATGAGAGGGAAAAGTGGAACATATTAAAAAGTGCCAGACTGCTAAGGAATGCAAAGAAGGACATTTACAAAAAAAATATCTATAGTGCCAGACATGACTGCTAAAGAAAGAGAAAAAGATAGCATATTAAGATCTGAATCAAAGAAAAAGCAGGAAAACAAAGAGGAAGGATGGTTCATAAGTAAGGGAGAGCTGAAGAGAAGGGAAAACTTTCAGACGACTAGAATGCTCTAAAAAGGGGGTCCAGGGGAATATAGATAGAAACAATAGAATTGTTAGAAGTGTAAATGAGTTAGAGGTAGGAAAATATAAAATAGATAGAAATGTAAATAATTTAGAGATAGGGAGTAATAATATTTTTAGGAGTGTAAATAATTTAGAGTTAGAATAGAATATCTAGTAGAAATGTTAAGAGCTCTGAGGAAGGAAGTAGAAGGGAAATTAGTTTAGGGCAGGTGGGTGAAGGAATTAACTTTTGTAACAATCTTAGACTGTTACACCTAGAAAAAAAAAGTTGTTCGCAAATGATAGATAGATAAATGGTTAGATGGTAGAAGAAATTCTGTAAATAGAGAAAGTGATAAGATAGTGAGCAGGACAGAAGATACATCAAGAAATCTTCAAATAAAGCTTATAAACACCCAAGGACTGACAAAAGCAAAAATAATCGAGCTAGTGGAGATAACAAAAGAAAACAGAATTATGTGCATCACAGAAACACACCTTAAACAGCAAAAATTACTATTCCCAACAAGCATCAGAGTGGTAGACTCAATGAAAGAGAAAGACGACACCAAAGGTGGAGGTTTACTAATCATGTATAGAACCAAAGGAGAGATCTAGATGGAAAAAGAAAAGTCGGAACACAAAGACATTCTAATAGTAAAGGGTAATTATAGAACAGCAATATTTAACCTAATTCTAGTCTACATCTCAACTAGAGATAAAGAAAGAAATAAACGAATAATAAGCGCCTTACATGTAGCAATAGAGAAGGCCACAGAACTGCCTGTGATTGTCTTCGGGGATTTCAATGGGCATTTAGGTTTCATAGGGACACAAGAACTTGACCAAAATGGAAAATACGTTATGGACCTAATAGAAAAATACGACCTAACGCTATTAAATGGAGATCCCAGCTGCAAACGAGAGATAACCTGGAGCGTAGAGATCAGAACAGCACTATAGACTTTGCCCTAGTCAACTAAAATATGTATAAAAACTATGAATGTATGGAGGTAGATGAGGGAAAATATGAATATGACCTATCAGACCATCACCTCAAAAAGGTCCAATTCAGAATGAACACTAAAGTAAGGAAAACATTCAGAAGTGAAACAAAAGAAATAAAATATTAGAAAGTTACAGAAGAGTCTACCAGGAAATACCTCGAATATATAGAGTATAAAGTAAGCCAACAAGACAGAAAAGGAGATCTAACCCAGTTGGAAGAAACAATGAGTGAAGCGAAAGCAAATAACCTAGAGAAGATAATCAAAAGAAGGTTCAAGACAGGAAAGCAAGAAGAAATAGAACCAGTATGGGTCACCAAAGAAATAAAGAAAGAAATAAGCCAAAGAAGGATATATAACAAATAAAAAAGGAAAGCCACAAGAATAGAAGAAAAGAGATACTATAAAGAAGCTTATCTTAAAAAAACTAAAAAGTACAGATAATAATAAAGAAAACATATGAAGAAAAGGTTAGAAATGGGATAATGAATGATAAAAACAGACACAGGAAAATCTGGAAATATATAGACCTGCTGAGAGGAAAAACCACATCAGAAAAAGAATGGATAAGAATATACGACGAAAATAAGCAAGAGATGAAGGAAGAAACCCTAGGGAAAGAGCTGGTAAAATTCTGGGAAACAATATACCAAAAAGAAGAAAACAAAATAAGAGAGATATGGAATGAAGGCAAGAAAACTGTACAAACATGACATGGAAGAAATAGAGAAAAGATTAGGACAGCAGATGAAATACCATATATCTTTAAGAGAACACATGCATGGAGTGTATGATCTAACAGAAACAGAGATTAGACCCATGGAAGAAGTCAACATAACAGAAGAAGATGTAAAAAATCAACTCGAAAAAATTAAGGCAAATAAAGCACCAGGGCCAGAAGGAATGAAGCCAGTTCTGTTCAAACTACTCTTACAAAGTACCAACCTTCAAAAAGAATTGGCAGAATGTTTAAACGGCATACTGAAGGGCAGGAAAACGCAGAGAAGCTGGTTTAAGTAAAAAACAACACTTACGCCCGAAAAACAAAACCCCACAGTCAAAGATCTTAGGACAATTGCCCTAACAAATGCAGCATATAAAATTTTCATGGGGATCCTGAAAACCAAAATAGAAAAGCATTTTAGAAATATAGGAAAAATGAATGAACTGCAATCAGGTTTTACCGCACAAAGGAGGGGAACTGATAATTTATATATTTTACAGTACTGCAGACAAGAAACGTACGTAAGAAAGGACCCATTATTTTTAGTATCAATAGACTTCCAAAAAGCATTTGACTCAGTTAATAGAAGAAAGCTCATTGAGGTCATGATGAAATATAGGCTACACGCAGAAGTAATAAATGCAATTGCAAAGATATATACAAATGATGTAACAAGCCTGTGCCTTAACAATATAGAACAAAAAGAGCTAAATGTAATTAATGGAATAAGACAAGGATACAATGGCTCAACCATATTCTTTCTACTAAGAACGTATACCTGGTAATAGAAAAATAAAAAATACAACAGAATGATGATGGATTAATACTAGGACACACACTAGAAGAAATAACAAAAGCAATAAAAACCCTTATGGAAATAGCGAGTGAATGTGGCCTAAGCATAAACAAGGACAAGAGTAACATACTAATATACAACGACTGGTATAGTATCTGATGTGGGAAAATATGGAGCACATAGAAGGAATAAAAATAGTTAAGCAGATTAAATACCTAGGAGTGACAGTCAACAACATGAAAGACTGCTTCAGAGAACAGATAAAAAGGGCCCAAATTAAAGCAAAGCAGATGGCAAATATGGCTAATGCAGTCATCAATAAAAGCTGTAGCAGAGTAAAAATAGGAAAATTATATTGGAAAGGATTAGCGATGCCATCATTCATGTATGCCATGGAAGTCATGAAACTTGACAAGAAAACTATAAATGAATTTCAGAAGATAGACAATCAAGTATATAGAGCAATTTTGAAAGCACCAAGTTACACAGCAAGTTGTGCGTTAAGATCTGAAATAGGGGCCTCTTCCTGCCACTCAAGAGATATCAAGAATAAACTATTCTACCTGAAACATAGTTAGTTAGTTTATTGACAAAACATACAATACGTTATGTACTAACATAAATTTATACAAGGGTACATTATTTTAGTTACAAAAATCATTAAGAACAAAACATGGTTTTACACACATAGTATACATATGTACACACACCTATATATATTTTGTCCAAAACAAAACATTAAACCTATAAATGGTAGGTGAACACTTCACTGATATAATACCAGTACATTATGAATATACATACATAAATCAACAACTAAATCAGGCTCCACATCCATCAAATTAGCCACACTTGCAAAGTCCAACCTATTAAATCTTGTCCGGCAACCGCCAGATAAGGGACAGGAAATCAGTACATGACTTTCTGATTGTACACTACTATTATCACACTGGCAAGTTCTTGCATAGGTCGGGATCTGCTCCATCTACCTGTCTCCACTTTCGAATTATGAGATATCAGACGCAAGCCTGTGAATGACACTTGGCAGAAATCTGGGAAATACTGGGTAGTAGAGTAAACCATATGTAGTACATTCAGTGAAGGGTTTAACTCATATACATATGTATTGAATTTCGTGGCATTCTCAGCTCTCTCGCGTACTTCATGTGCAAACATTTCCAACGAATTTTGCTCATCATTTTGTTCTAATATGTTTGCTAAAAACCTATAACCCGGAGTTCCGTTATCTCTGCATAAATCAAAGATGTAATTGAATGGCAATTCTTCATCTATATTTTCTTTCTTGGACATCAAAATGGATTGCTGTTTTCTTATTATGATATCCTTTACGGGCAGAATGCCTCCCTCCATCATACATAATTCAACACTCGTGTTCTTTCGAACACCAAGCAAAACTTTTACTAACTTATTATGCTGCTTTTCTACGCCTTTAATATTATTAGTTGTCCAGGATTCACAGCTATATAACAGTGATGACATTACCACTGCATCGAAAACTCGTTTTTTGTTATACATATGGCATTTGGCTGTTAGCCACACAAAAAATTGTAAACTTATTTACTACTGCCTCGCTACGGCTCTCGTGCAGACTAATGATATCACCCAACTTGACACTATCCATGATCCACGCTCCAAGGTAAAGATATCTCTGAGTGTATCTCACAATAATACTTTCTACGTGTAAGTCTTCTGATTGATCATCATCATCATTATTTATCACAAAAAATTAGTTTTTGACTCATTAATTACCATTCCATAATCAGCACAAAATTTACATAATACTTTCAACTTTTTCTTGCACATTTCTCTACTTGTAGCTAAGATAACCGCGTCATCCATTAATTAGTAAGAGGATATTTAGTGCTCCTAAAAATCCATCGGAAGCAACGGCTTCCTGCAACATACGCACCAGCCTGTCAATGTATACAATAAATAATATACAACTTGTTGGAGCACCTTTTCGAACACCAATGGTGGCATTAATTACTGCCGACTTCAAAATGTGTTTTGTACATGAATACATTGCCTTAATTGCCATTAACATTCTCTTACCACATCCGTTTTCTTTTAAAGCATCTATCATTTTGTTCCTAGGTACTCTATTGTATGCTTTAGAAAAACCAACAAATAAAACGTACAATTTTACTTTCTTAAAACTAGCAAAATCACATGACAAGCGTAATGTTAATATTTGTTCAATACAACTCCTCTTTTTTTGAGCACCTGCTTGACACTTATGTATATTACACCACAAACTTAACCAATTAATAATTAAAATCATAAATTTTTGCTAATGAATCCATTATTGATATACCTCTGTAATTTCCACACAGCATTTTATTCCCTGTCTTGAATATTAAAACTAATTTGCTAATACACCATGAAACTGGGTAACTAATACATACAAACATCATATTAAACAAGATTAATATAGAACACAGCCAGTTCACAGGCAAGCAATTCAATATTCCGGGACAAATACCAATATAACTTTTATTTTTGTTTACTCCATTCAAGGCTTCTTTCAGCTCTCTCATGGAGAAGGGATCATCGAGAACTGGAATATAAGGTATATTCTCATCATGTTCTATATTAGAATAATCCGTACTATCTACCATTTCCGGATTCAATAAATCTTCAAAATGATTTTTAAACATCACATTGTTAGGCTGGTTACCATCATCAGACTCGATATCCCCTTTTCAATTGATAGACTTCCATATAAGTTAATTGTCATTTGATTGAAGAATCCTAGCCCACCTAGGTTGATTTCTATCCCATTCATGTCCTGTAGATACTTGTTCCTTCTTACACCTCACAGCAGCAGTCTCGGCAATACAATCAAAACTCGAAGTCAAGGCCATCTCCAAGTCGTTGCTATCTTCTACAGCTGGTGGGGGAATATCTTGTAAAGTTCTTGTAAACAACTCTACATCGATTTCTTTATAATTTAAAGACTTCCTTGCATAATTTTCCGCTGGCATTTTATGTGCATAAGTAGAATGGTTGCGGACAACTGATCGACTTACATTGAAGAGTGGTGGAAATAGGCTCCTCTATGAGATAACCATGTGTAAGCAGGTTAGGTATACTCAAACACGAGCAATATGCAATAGCTGTGGCAGTCCCCGGGTTACGACGGGATTGGCTTACAACGTTCCGAGGTTAAGGCGCTTTTCAATTATATTCATCAGAAATTATTTCTGGGGTTACGATGTCTACAACGCTGATCTGGCAGAAGAAATATGATACCAAAAATGCCAAATAATCAACATTTGAAGGTTTTTTTGATGAAAAATGCAATAAGAATGCAATTTACATAGTTTTTAATGCACCCAAGGCATTAAAAGTAAGGTTTTCTTAGGATTTTTGACGATGTTCCGACAAGACGATTTTCGGCTTACAACGCGTCTCAAGAACAGAACCCCCGTCGTAACCCGGGGACTGCCTGCATATTCACGTAATCCAATACCTGATGGGCAGCAGTGCACGTGACAATGTTGAGGCCACACTTATTCCGGCGAGACTGCCCCAGACTCAATTTCTCCCACCTTAAACACATTTTGGCGGGAATACAAGTAACTTTCATATGCATCATATGGAAACATCCTACACCCCTTCTCTAAAATAAATGTATTACACTTTTCATGAAATTGAAGGTTTATCAATTATTATACAGAAGAGAAGTGTATGGCATACTGACGACAAAATGGAGTTATATGAAAGAGAAAACAAAAAAGCATGTAATCGGAACATGATTACGTGCTCATTGCAAAGTAGGCTGACGTTTAGTTGCATGAAATTGACAAGTTATTACAAAAATGGTCACACATTCAGTGCAAAAAGAAAAATCAAATTGTGCATGACTAAGGAGAAATAAAATTGTACAGAATTGAAAAATCACAAAATGTAGTTTTTATGCCAACTCGGAGGATTGATTTTCCTCGTCCCTCTTCTAGGTTGGCGGTCAGCACATGAGTCAGCGGGGGGAAGTGAACGAGTGGATGGGGGAATCCTGCACTCTTATTTCCCGAAGATGTTTTCTGTTTCTCGTTGATAGTCTTCCACTACCATCTAGTTTTATGACATATTGACGGTCTCCTTTCATTGCAATGACTTGCAATGTGATCCCAGGTCTCAGAGACAACATTTTGCACTGCTACTGTGGTACCCGTTTGCAAGGGGCGGAGTCTCTTTGCACTCGAATCATGACGGAACTTGACATTTTTCAAGTGTCTACCCATCTTCTCCTCTCTGTCTATCATAATCTCTGCCCACTGCTCTGTTATCTTATGATAGCTTTTAATCATGGGGACTGAGTCTCTTGAGTTGTCGTCCCATCGCTAATTGTGCCGGCGATTTATCGATGTCTCTTAGGGGCGTATTTCTA
The DNA here is from genome assembly GCF_015104395.2 of Macrobrachium nipponense. Classification (NCBI taxonomy): domain Eukaryota; kingdom Metazoa; phylum Arthropoda; class Malacostraca; order Decapoda; family Palaemonidae; genus Macrobrachium; species Macrobrachium nipponense. Next base: position 17,699,539 of record NC_061091.1, on the reverse strand, counting down.
TATTGCAAAATGGCTCTTGCAAAAGCTTCCGTCGCTTCTTGTGTTATCTTGAATGGTTCTTTTTGCTGTACGTACTGCTTCCTCTGCCCTCCCGTTGGATTGGGGGTAATGGGCTGAGGAGATTCTCATCCTAACCCCCCATTTCTGTAGGAAGCTAGCCATTTCAGTGCTTATCAAATTGGTGCCACCATTGAGGGAGATTTCTTCTGGAGCACCCAACTGCATGAAGTATCGTCGGAAGAGTGGGATCAACTTAGCAGAAGTAGCACCACTTGGAAAGAAGGCAATTTCCAGCCAACCAGCAAGCCTATCTGCATATGCCAGATATTGTTTTCCACATATTTGAAACATATCCGTAACTGTCTGTTGAAAAGGATATTCAGGGGGTGGGGTAGGCAATAGCAGTTCCCTTTGTTGGGATGGCGCGATGACGTCACATGTTCTGCACTGCATCCTCTTGAGTTTCAATTGACCCTCCATCCCAGGCCAATACACAGCCTAGTGTTCCCTACGAATCATTGAATCAGAACTTTGGTGGCCTGAGTGTAGGTTAGAGACAACTTGGTCTCGAAGTGACACAGGTATTATTAGATGTATGTGCCCTTCATCATATGAATACACCACCAGTTCGTCCACGATGCCAAGTCAGTCCCGTACGTTAAATACGGCTTTATGCTGGAGTCGACTAAATTCTTGATACTGGCCAAGAACCTGCGGCTACCATACTCTTTAGCAGCTGATATTCCACATCGCTTTCAGCTGCTTCTTTTACAGAATTCCAGTTGAGGGTTATGATCTCATCACTTAGCGACGTGATCAATGCTGCAACGCATGAACTCTCAACTTCCTTCCCCATCTCACTGTCACTCGTATTTATTGGGCTTCTGATTATTGGGTATCTTGAAAGAGTATTGGCTGCTGAGTTTTTCTTCCCAGGAATGTATCTCACTGTGAAACTGTATTGTAATGTTTTTTCCTTTATTCTAAGCAAACGAGGATTTGCATTGTCTCTCAATTCTCTATCACCAAACACTTTGACCAGGAGACGGTGGTCAGTAACAAGGATAATACTGGGACATCCCAGTAGGAATAATCTAGCTTTCTGAAAGCACCATACCACGGCAGCAGCCTCTCCTTCAACGACTGCATAATTGACTTCGGCCGAGGGCAAGCTTTCAGCCCCCCTTGCAACAAAATGGGAATTTATCCTCTTTGCAACTGCAATGTTGTTGTAACACCAGAAATCCCATCCCATCACGCGACCAGTCAGTGATTACCGCAGTTTGCCTAGATTTATCATAATAGGCCAATCCATCCCCAATCAAATTGCAAAAAATTTCTTTAGTCTTTTCGAATGCATCCTGTAACATTTCATCCCAGTATACCTTTCGACTTGTAAAAACTTATTGTGTGTAAAAATGCTCCTTCCACAGTATCATTATATAGGAGAACATCATCGACACATTTAGATTTTCTCAGAATGTCCACTATTACATCATCAAAGCGCTTTGAGTATGCATCCGAGGCAGAGACATGTCCCATTGGGATCCTACAATACTGGTACCTACCCCATGGGGATATGAAGGTAGTCAGATGCCGACTCATCTAATTCCACTTGAAGGAAACCAGAACAGGCATCTATTACAGTTTTGTATGAACTCACAGGTACACTGGATGCCATGACGAACAGGGCAAAAGTGTGATGAGTTTCCCTTTTACAATATTTGCTTAGCTTTTGGTAATCCACTGTTCTTCTTGGGTTTCCATTCCTTTTAGCTACTGCCGACCCCAGTCGGTTGCAGTTCCTGTAGGAACGGGGTGGGTTATTCCCAGTTTTACATCATCGTCCATCTGTTTTATTACCGCTTGCTCCCAATGCTTGGGAATTGGAATTGGCGTATGGCCTGTGTATGGGACTGCATCAGGGAGAAAATGGATATGGCGTGGCTTTCCCTTCATTACCGGTAATGGATTCCATTTAATATTCAAGACCGTACCAGAGAAATGCTTCAAAATCCACCACACTATTGGGCCGTTCCCTACCAGTATTATTTACTGAAAGTCCGTCTACCTTAACATGATGGGGAAAGTTTGCATCCACTAATCCTAAACACTTACATACATCTATAGATTGGTATAGCCCAGAGACACCACACACTACTAACACCTCTATGTTTAGAGCATTATTTCTACCCAATGTTATTGTACAATGTACATTACCCAGTACTCTTATGGGTTTTTCGGCGGCATGATTAACCATGGCGTTTGAACGACACAACTGTTTCACATTCAGTCCTAATTGATGCAAAACGTTTTCTCCCATAATACAAACTTCAGCCCCAGTATCGGCAATAGCATCGATAAATGCTTCATACATTGGTACATCACGTCTCATTTTATGTTCAACTTTTATGCGCACATGGGATAACTTTCCCGCAAATGCTGTCACCTGCTGGACCCCACAGAGCTGCACTAACGTGCATGCTGTCACCGACATGGTGTCGTCATCATGATCAACTTCAATGCATGCTGCCTTGTTATTCGCAAGTTTTTTTTCTGCAATATCTAGCTAAATGACCCTGTACACCACAGTTGTGGCAACAGACTTCACTTGCATAGCAACTAGATTTATTTTTCTCATGAATGCGCCCACAATTATCACATCTTTTACCTGACATGAGTAGCTTACTATCCTTTTGTCGACGAAGGTTCGATTTTACTGCCGCAACATCACTATGTTCTATTTTATTATTTTTTATAGGGCAGCAATTTTTTCCCTACCTTGGCAGTAATGAGTCTCTGGTTAATTTTGCTGGCCCCACTATCCCTTTCAGCTGCCTTATATATTTCACACTTCTGTAGTATTTTGGCGACACTGTTATATTTTTCGTAGTCTTGGAGTGTTTCTTGTTTCAATCCACAGTTATTTAAACCAATGGCTAACCTGTGAGTCAGCATATAGTCACTCATGTCATTTTGGCACCGAGGGCAGCGGAAAGCACAGTCTAAAGCCAGTTCCTGACACCGATGTACATATGTCTTCGTGGGTTCCATAGGCCCTTGCTGTGCACTAAAAAATTCATCCCACAGAATTGCACGGTTCACAGACTTTTGAGTTACTTCTTGGACGACATCTAATGCCTGATGTAGAGAAAGAGCTTTCCATTCATCGTACGTGTAACAGGGGTCCAATGCCCTTTGTAACTGATCATCGCAGTTCAAACGAATGTTTAGCACAGCATCTTCAGTAGAAACCCTGCCAATTTGGAACCAACGTGTAGCATAGACCTATGCCGCTTCCTAAATGTTCCTTGTGACATTTCGTACGAACATTTGTCAGCCATAATTGCTCTTATACCTGAGGGGGCACCACTGCTCTGTCGCTGTTGCAAGAAAAGGTTTGCCATTGCACTCAGAAGGTCCTCATTCCCACCATTGGTGCGGCTACATGCAGCCCGTCGAAGGGCCCCTCTTCTTGGTGTTGTTGAATATCTTGCACACGACATCTTGAAGACTTCCCAGGTCCTTATATCACTGCGCCATGTAAGCAGGTTGGGTATACTCAGACATGAGCAATATGCAATAGCTGTATATTCACATAATCCAATACATGATGGGCAGCAGTGCACGTGACAATGTTGAGGCCATGCTTACTCCAGCGAGACTGCCCCAGACTCAATTTCTCCTGCCTTAAGCCTGACACCATGCCATCACGTATCAGCCATGTGATGCAGTAGTGGTGTTGAAAAAAATTAATAGCGGCCAAACTATACTGCAACACTGCTCACTTGTTTTCATGCGCGAGCTGCTCAGTTGTAGTTCAGCTTTCATCAAGTCAGGATGCCTGCTGATGATGTACTTTGCCAGGAGTCTCTACTGTGGGGTATAGTTGCTCCGTGTGCTGCAAAAAAGAAACTTTTGAGGAAGAAACGTAGAACCTTGTGGTGTAAGCAATGGCTTTCTCAGCGACCTCTGAAGGGAAGCTTCAATGAAATATTTTTGGAGCAACAAGTCGAAAATCCAACAGACTTTGAAAATTACACAAGAATGCCAATCCCTGCATTTTATAAATTGTTGGAAAAAAATTGAACCATATATTTGTAAGCAGGACACCAGCTCGTTCTTGCAGCTGGAGGATCGTATGCAAGCCTCCAATATTCAACCAGGATTTCAAAACAGAGCCTCAGTCTAATCATCCCCGAAACCTGTGAAGCCATCTATAATGTCTTTTTATTACAGGAAATGCAGCTCATCAGAACACCATAACTTCAGAGCCCCAGACTTCTGTGATGCTTTGATTGCAGACATTTCCCTATAGAATTGTGTCTTCAGGGTGTGCAGCTTTTTAGTAATGTCTTCATTTCGCAATGTACAGTTTACAAAACTCGATAACTCTGATTTTATGGTTTCCAAGCTTGCGCTCCTGATGTTTCTCATCTTGTAATGCTTGCATTTTGATGTTCCAAACAGATGGATGTTCCTTTAGTAATTCAATAAAATGTAGTGTTAGTCGTCCTTGTCCTCTCAAGGGTTTGGCGGGTGGTGGTGAGCGGACATCCTTCCCTCTGAAACGTTTGGTGCATCACTGAGCTGCACAATGAAATGGCTCAGCCCCAACAACACGTTTGGTGATGCTGCTTCGTGTTGAAAAAACTGTTTTTCAACGCATCCATCTAACACTGCGAGCATCATGATGCATAGTGTGTACGGGGCTTTAAACATATTTTGGCGGAAATACAAGTAACTTTCATATGCAACATGTGGAAACATCCTACACCATGAATCAGTATATATAAAAAAAAAAACCTGGATAATGCAAGTAAAAGAATATATGAAAGAACTAAACATAAACTTAAGTAAAATTGAGGCAGTTAAAGACAAACAGTTAAAAGAAATAATAAACAATTGGGACAGAAAAGCATGGCAGAAAGAAACGAATGAAAAGTTAACATTAAGAATCTACAGAAAACATATAGAAAACATAAGAGAAGAAATCTGGTATGACAACACTGGAAAAACAATGCTGATCGGTAGTGCCAGACTAGGTATACTAGGATTAAATGATAGAAATAGGATATAAGGAGAAGATACAAAATGTTTATGCTGTGAGGAACAAAATGAAAATTTAGAACATTTCTTACTTTACTGTCCAGCATACAACGAGATTAGAAATAGGTACAGTTTTATGCAGCAACCATATCAAGAAAATAAAGAGGAATTAGTAGTAAATATACTCTTATTGGTAGATCTACTAAGGGAGGAAGTGGAGAATAGGAAAGATTGTATAAAAGAAATGTAGTATTTCAGAGAGAAGGAACTCAAACAAGCACAAACAGAGGAATAAAAAAGCAAGGGAGCCGTTTCATAGGCATATCCCACCTACTACTACTACAACGCCGTGTGTCATTCCTATTCTTATCATAATATTTTGTTGGAATTGCGCCCGAAACGGACCCATGGCTTGACTTGTGGGCGTGTTTGGAGGTAATGGTTGTATTATATACGAGAGTGTGGGCGTGAGAGGGATTCTTCTTCGCCTTATTGGGTGTGAAGGGGGTTCTTATTGTATCGGTTGGGCGGGGTGGGGGGGGGGGTTGTTCCTGTGGTCATTGGGGGTCCTATGGTCGTAAGGGATGGGGGGTTCCTGTTGGCCATAAGGAAGAAGTCCTGTGGTCATATGGGGGGGTCAATGAACTTGCCCCAATACCCCAGTATGATATGTGGGCCATCAAATCAGCGTACCCCCATCCCCCTTTAGGGGGGGGCGACGGGAAGGGAGGCGGAGGCCCTGAGTTGGGTTAGGTAGGGACGGTAATGGTCAGGTCAGGATCTGGTTCGACAGGAAAGGTTAGGAATGTCTTTTTATGGACGAGGAGGAACCTGTTCCCAGTTGATGATTAGCGGGAATCAGGCATCGGGTATACGGGGACCTTGGAAGGAATTAGTTCCTAACACGACATACAAACCAACCTATTGGTCTTTGTAGAGGCACTACGTACTGTTCGGCAAATCTGGAAACTGGCCGTTAGGCTACTAACAAGGTGGTGTGGTAGTTAACTACTTAACAACCGGGTGGGAGGTCCTACAGTGTCGCTTCACTTTTGGCCATCATTGTGCTTAAAGTCGACCTCCTCTATTCAATGACTTGTCCATTCATGGATTTTCCATGGACGTTATGCACCCATTAGTAACAGAAAGTTTGCTTATTCGTAGTGTTTTATGTAGAGAAATATTCACAAATTACAGGTAGCCTATTCTCTTCTACGGCAAAGCCTTAAAAGTCGAAGGGGTGGAGGCATGAAAATATGATGATCTCGAAGAGGAGGATGACGACACTTGACTTGACGAGCTCTCTTCCTCTTCGATTCCTCCAAATTCTGCCAGACTTCTACCATCAGGATTAGATAAACATCACAGGGCAGCTTGACAGCTTCTTCCAGTGACATATCTCCAGGGTAGTAGTGGTAAATGAATATGATTATCAGTAGGGGATCAGTACACACACTCGAGGATCGGTATCGCAACATGCTATGAGTCACAGGTACAATTCCAAGGTTAGGATAACCAATATGAAGAGCTATCCAACCAATACTGCTGTAAACGCAATCACCACTGTTAGTCTGTAAAATAAGGAAAAAATTATTCAAGTAATCGGGATACTCCTCATGCATCCAAGGGCACTGTTACGGCCTTTGAGAGAGGTTCGCTTCAGGTTCGATATGAAATAAATAAAAAAAAATATTTCAACACCAACAGTTGAAACTGGTGATACGAATATAGAAAGAAACACTAACACAACAAAGGTTTATTTACAAGCTTACTAACATAGGTAAATGCAAAATGGTATCTCCCATTTACATAAAAAGATAGAATCTTACACTGCATGAACTGGGGGAACAGTGAGGCAATTCAAATACTTGCGGGTCGGTTTAGTAATTCAAAGCGATGGCTTCTCCAAAAGTAGAGCGGCAATTGCAGTCGTCCTCTTGACTCCGTGTTGCAGAAACTAGTCTACTTGAAAGGCAGGAACTACCCAAAACCTCTAGCAGGACCTTTTCTTCTCTGAAGTCTGCTCGACGTCGAGATAAAACGAGATAATTCGTCCACTCCTGAAGACGACTAGACCAATATCCAAACAACTCTTCTGATTCTTCATTGGTTCCTTTTTCTAGTATCTCACGGATGATCTCTGCTGCTGCTGATCTCTCACTGATAATCTGATCTGTGGCTCTTACTAACTGGTGATCTCTCTCTTTTACGATCTCTTCCTCTTACGATCACTCTCTATATCTCCTCCTCCGCTGCTACTTCCTCCGTCGTATTTATACGGCATCCTGGGGGCGGAGCCTACGGCGAGCATCACAGACTCGCAAGATTTCTAGAATTTCTTAGATGAATCTAGACGAGGTCTTGCATCAGAAATAGCGGCGTTTCTCATGTCACATTGGCGCGTTTTTGCGCTCCACAACACGCCCGATGATTCCAGAACAGCCTCGAGGAAAAGGCGCCTCCAACACGGGCGGGAAAACCTCCTTACTGCTGAACTTCTCGAAAATGAAGCAATTACCATCACAGGCACTGCCGTCCGAAGTGAGAGGAGATCCCCTAAACATCATCACCACACACCCATTCTTGTACCTTCTTCCGATAATAAGTGAAAGGACGACGGAGAAGAGAAATTACCATAAAAACAAAACAAGGACAAACCTTTGAAGTTCCCTTGGTAATTCCCTAGCGTAAGCGTAATTTTCGGATGAATACATGTCTCGTTACATTATCAATATCACTCACATTAAATACATGTCTCATCCTCACGTTAAATACATATCTTGTCCTCCTTTGCCGCCGACTTTTAACACAAGTAGAGGGGCGGTTATAAAGGCTATCACAAAAAGTGGGTTTGTAGATTAATTGAAAAACAAGGACAAACCTTTGTTTAGTATTAATTTCAAACACCGTATATACATATTTATTTGAAAAACCAAAATGATCCCACTGGGAAAAAATATCAACGACCAGTCAGCCAGAGCTCACAAACACACGTCTTCATTGGAAGACGGCCGAAAGCAAAGTGGAGTGTTTACATCCGGGGCCCAGGCAGGCTAGCCTGCCACACGGTAGTTACTGTCTAACCACCTTGTTCAAGATTTAAATGCTTTAATTCCAGCTACGCCGTAAGTAATTCCTTATGTAAAGGACCGAGGGTTTGTTTATCGTATAGGAACAACACAATTTTCCTGTTTTAGTTTTGAAGTTTTCTGACATTTAGGTACCAAACAAGTAGTTTTTGGCTTTTTCAGCATGGCAAGGGTGGTGGGTGTGTGTGTCATAGCCAGGGTGGGGTAGAGATACTGGAACCCCCTTATACCCCTGCAATTATGGGGAACTGCAGTGGGGACTAGATTTTTGGGTGTGTGAAATCAGAAAATGAATGACAGACAGATGTGTTCTAACCTAGCCTAGGACACTGTGTTCTTACAGGGTTGGAAGGGCTTTATCACTACAGACCCTATACCCTACCTAACCTAGCTTTGGGCACTTTAGATTAATACTAGGATTGTGACAACCATATATCACTAACCTAGCATAGTAGGATGCCATGTCTTTACCTGGAAGGGGCTGAACTTGGGGACCCCTCACCTAACGTACCCAATTGGACCGTAAATTAAAATAGAATTGGGTTGCAACCAAATTCAAACCTACCACAACTTTAAAAAAAAAAAAAAATTGATTAAAATAACTGCTCCTTATATATAAAGCCTGCAAGGACAGTATTCCCAGGGTTATCTCAAATAAATCATGTTAAAATTCTACTTAAAACTTACTGTATATAACAGTGATTTGAATAACTGAACACTTTTAATTTTATTTTGCATACAAGGCTATCATCCTGTATGAATGTCCTGAGGACATGCACCTGAAACCTCCAAAGTTCAAGCTAAGAGGCCAAGCATTACCACTACCACTGCAATTTCCCCTTGTTTCACTTCAGGATTATTCTCTCATGACTAAATCTTTTACAGAGCTCTGTTTAGAGTTTATTTCCAGCATTTTAGGGATCTTTTAGCCCTTTTCGAGAAATCTGGGGAGTTCCAAAATCCCTCTGTGAATAATCAAACAATGATTGCTTATCTTTTTCAATTTTGATGAACTGCAAATTCATTTTTCATGATGTAATGCCGTTCATGATGTTACTTAAAAGCTGAAAACTTTTAATTTACTGAAGTATAATTCTGTAAGAATGACCTATGCTCTGTTTTTTTCATCTGTCCATCCGCCCGTGGTGTTTTTGTATGGTAACACTGCGTCCCAGGCTTTAGATAGTTACATTTAGCTTACATTCAACGATTATAATAATATCCTATTTCGAATATTAACGGTGTAATTCGCTTACAGTAAATTATTAAAACACTTTTCAATTACAGATGTACACCCAGATATCCTTTTATTTACCTAAAACTTACAATTAGCGTAACTATCTAAAGCGCGGGACGCAGTGTTACCATACAAAAACACCACAGGTGGATGGACAGATGAAAAAAAAACAGTATAGGCTGGAAAATATGATGCTATTTCACTGTCACTCCTCTTGCAAGAATAAGTCCTATTCACATTTAATACACACCTAAATTCCAAGCTAGACTGTTTCCAGTCCCTCTGAATCCACTAACTCTGTAAGACTGACCTAAGCTGGACAGTATGATGCTTTAATGCTTGAACCAGCAATGACAAGAGGTAAGCAACAGCTACTTGGAAAAAAGTGCATGTGAAAGCAGGAGTGAAAAGTAGTTACCAATAAAAAAAACTATACATAAAAACAGCACTAAAAGGTCATGAAACCCATGAAAAGTGAGCTTACTACTATATCCAAACTTCGTGCCATAGACTTTATGTTCTTTGAGCCTTTGTATCACCTACAATACTGTGACCTTTTCAGGAATTTTTTTACCGCATCATTTTACCTTTATTTGTGTGTCTTGCCCTTCTTCTGGCATCCCAATACAAGTGTGAGTAATGTGCTTTGAAATGAGATCAAATTAAGTGCCTCACCATGAATAGTACTTTCACAGACCCACCCTATTTGATTCGACCTTCACATGGCTCCCAAAGGATCTTTCTTTAATTAGTAAAAGAGTTTAAACTTTATTCATCAAAGTACTATTTCTAAAAAAAATCACAACAGGATTAATTGCAAAGGCCTTGTGACGGGAAGGGTTAAAAGCTGAGAAAGAGAAAAAACTTGCATTTTGAAAGTCGAACTCTTAATCATTCCTTGCACCGTTACCTGCAGTTTGTGAGTCCTGGAATAGATGAACAGACATTAGCTACTGATTGATTGATGAATAGCTTTGGTTTTTCCAGAGTTAGCTTCATCCCGTCTAGACTACACAACTTATAGATTCATTCTAAAACTCCCATAATTAGATGGTTAGCTGCCACATACTTTATTTTTATACATTAGGGGATGATGATAATTGCATATTGCACTAAAGCAAATACACACTGCAATAAAAGTGGCACTATCTGCATATATGCCATCTTATTTTTCATGGCCTGAAAAGTTTGACAATAGTAAATACACACTGCAGTAAAAGTGGTGCTATCTGCATAATATGCCATCTTATTTTCATGGCCTGAAAAGTATGACACTGTCAAATACAAACTGCAATAAAAGTGGTACTATCTGCACACTGTACTATCTTACTTTCATGACCTGAAAAGTATGACAGTAGTATATCCAAAAATCAACATAAAGGTCGGAGAGCACTGTCCTGAGGAACACTAGATGTTATGTCTCAGCTAATCAAAATTATCACTAAAACCTTTGTTTTATTGTTCACTTACATAATTGTGAATGAAATATTGAAAGTGGCTCCATTTCGTAAGACTGATTCGACATAAGATTCTTAAGCGAATCAAATAAAATGACAGGCAAATTAATAATAAAATATTTAAGACAATTTTGGACTCCTTTCCACAATTATATATTTTTTAATTGATTAGCTTGATTTTAAAAGGCATCACAAGTACTTTTAAGAATACCAGCTGTCAAAGATTGTTCATATTCAAGTTACACTACTTTACATGTATTACATGTATATAGGTCAATATTTTCAGCATTTTAAAATCGTTGGAGCATACAACAAAAACCTGACAAGACAACAGTCAAGACATCAAGTAATGTTCTACCAGACAGCAGATATCTTTTAACGTCAAACTTCATAGTGAATCTCTGCATACAACTTACTTCTCTGAAATTTTTGTCTTCATGAGAATATCTTAAGGTCAGGTGTGTGACATTGTGCTGCACTTGATATTCTCCCATATTTTAATCGACCTTCCTGCTTAAACATCCTAGTTGGAGCTATTCACGTTGCGGTTTCTCCTGTCCTGTAAAATATGAAATAGTTAAATCCTGCAACAAAGTTTTATATCAAACTATTACTCTGATAAAAAAAAATCTGTAAACAACCTGACTAGGAGTTATAAAAACTTCCTTTAACCAGAAAAAGATGGTAAAACAAATTTAATCTGCAAACGTAGTATCAATTCAGTTTCCTGTAATGTCTAAACTACTTTTGCTGCTCACAATCAGTGGCAACGATAAAACAAACAAACATCTGCACTGATTGATGATCAACACTTAAAAAAAATCTTCCCTCTAATATTCTGTCAAGAAAATGTGTACTACTCGCAACGTGTCATTAGATATTGGTTTGCCAGAATCTGCACCTGCACTAACCACATACCTGAGCAGTGCAACAACCCTGATATCTCCATAGCAAGAGTTCGCCATTATTTGGAACTTTGACAATTAATTTTGGCACATTAAGGAAGCAATGTAATGATCCATTTTGATGTTTCTATTCCAAAAGATTCTTTCTGAACCACGCTGGTAAGAAACACATACACTTTTTTGTACATACAGACATACCACAGACCCACAGACACTAAAGTCTGATCTAATACTAGTACCACTTTGACTTCTTTGTGGTTAGGAAAGATTACAATACACGAAGGAAAGGATGGCATGTGACTGGCAATGGAGACTAAGTGATCACCAGTATACTCAAGGTACAAGGAACAATTGCTACCTAGACTGTTATACAAGTGTATCTGGAACAATTTCAAGTTACAAAGCTTGGAAATACCATTAAAAATTGTGAGGGGAGGGGGGAAAGCTACCATTGAGAAAATGGGTGGGTTCTATTCCAATAAAAAAACTGAAAAAATTTTCAGTAGATTATGATAGCTTACAGAAAAGCGTAGGTCTTATAAACAAAACTGACTCCTATACTGTACAACCCCAATTTTATTGGCAGGGGTTTACAACAACCATGCAATAAAGAACCCTCTACTAGTTTCTCATTCAAATTCTTCTGACCTTTGGTACTGGAGAGTATGAAAACATGGCACCTCATATGGCTGTACACTATACTATACCTCACTGAAGTGCTGATAAAGAAGACCTCCAGTTTAGCTTCCTGATAAGGACCTCAAAAGAACAGACTCAACTACCACAAAGAAGGGAAGGGAAAACCTTGAATCATGTAGTACTTGTTATGGAGAAAGCTACATATAACAGCTATCAAGGTGAACCCTAATGCTATTCTAGAATCAAAGGATGGTCATATTTACACGATCAAAGAACCGAGAGATCAAACGTTAAAAATCAAATACGGTGACCAGAAAGTAAGCAGAAGAGGAACCACACTCATAAACACGACAATGAAAGCTTGTGGGGCAAGTGCAGGATGAACTACATACCTTGCCTTGTCATCTTTTCCTCAGTATCTGAAGAGCAATTTTCTCAGGGAAACCTTCATCCGCCAATTCTATATTCTCTTGCTTGTGGTTGTTGACCTTTACATGGCGTCACTGCTTCAACAATCCTGTAAAAAAATAAACGCGTTAATACTGACTACTATCATATAATGATGGCCTTAATACGCATCTAGACATGTTCTTGTCACGACTTTTCTGCATTCTATTCTACAATTTTCTAGCATTTTATTCAACTTTCCAGCATCGTATTCAACCACTATTTCCTGCTCGAGTCTAGGGTTATACAAACTACAGATTTCCTTACCATAACATTTCAAACTTACATTAATTAATATTAGTAGCAGTAGTAGTCCAGTTCAGTGTAATCCCCAATTCCTAGGGGGTGGGGTTGGCTCTTCTGAATTTGTTGACAGCACGTTTGTGCAATGGACACAGATTGCCTGCCCCCCGCCTCCCCCCCCCCCCTCCCTCCCTCCACAAGACCGAGGGAACTGGAACATGCATGGCTTGCGATCAAAGATACTGGGAGGAAAAATATACATTGTAATTAATTCTGAATGCAGAATATTACATTATTATCATACTATAAATAAACTCCAATTACTAATAGCGGAAAGTGTAGGTATAAACATTCGTACAAGTATTATACTGTGAGAACTACTCAGGTATTATGTCCTTCTGGGAGGCTTCTCTTTATGAAGACCGCATTTGTATAACACCATATTTTCTTGCAGTACAAAACTATCTTAGTCCAGGCCCCAAATTAAGTCAAATTCTTGAGCACAATGAAAATGTTGGACTCTTATTAATACATTAAAATTCATCGGCTTATCAAAAGGAGTCCATTGATAATGATATTAGTTCAGGAAAAGTGCAGTCCAGACTCTTAAGTCAGTCCAGATGTGACTGATATCATAAATGCACAAATAATGTAGGAAGGAAGGAAGGAAGGAAAGGAATATAAAATTTAGGCCAAAGGACAAGCACTGGGACCCCTGAGGTCATTCAGCACAGTAAGGGAAATCGCGAGTTAAAAGGCTTTGAACGTGTTACAAGAGGAAAACCTCAAAGCAGTTGCATGATGAAACAACTGTTAGGAGACGGTGAAAAAAAAGATGGAAGAAAGAGAAAACGAATGACAGTTTGAAAGTCCAGTAACAGGAGTGAAAAGGGTTGCAAAGGGGCACTGCAAAGAACCTTAAGCAATGCCTACAGAGCGCCGCACGAGGTGCACTATTGACACTACCCCCCTACTGAGACCAATATCGTAGGCCTATTTCTTACTTCAGCATTAATGAACTGCACGTCTAAAGTGCTCCACTCTCTAAATTCAGTGAAAATGGTCTGCACATTAAAAACATCCAGTAATAATGCAGGCCTGTCTAATTCAGTGAAATTGCAGCCAAATGGGCAATGAAATTGCAATGAACTAAACAAGAAGACGACTCTGCCTCAAAGGAAAACATCTGATCATATCCTGAATATGTCAGTTCAAATCACTGTCCTGTAAAAGATACTGATATCCTTTACTGTGAAATTCCTGTCTAATTCTATCAAATTACGTCCTAGCAAAGTCGATACACCTTCAAATTATACCATCTTTTCTCAGTTAACCTGACTTCAAAGCACCTTAATTATCTTTCATAGAAATCACAAATTGTAATCGTCCAAAAAAAAAAAAAAAAAGATCTGCAAGGTGACTCAAGGGGCAGCTGTGCCATTTAGAATAAGCATAATGCTGGTGGATTTTAATGTCAGAGTTCTCTGAAGTCCCATAACGATTTTCACAAGTACCACTTGAACTTGACAGTGGACCCAAATTCTGACTAGAATGGCTGTAGAAACCTTTTTTCTGCTGTAGTTCCTGCAATGAGATTTAATCTTTCCTACATCTGACTAAAGATCAGAATCCTACTCTTGCATAAGTTGAATAAATAAAAATGAAATTCATCTTCTGCAGTTCATCAATGATTCAGATTTGTAAATAAACAGTGTCAAGTGTCCTTGATTCCTCTTAGTGCTAATACATATTAGAATATCTGGCCTATGCAAAAGTTTCACAACATTATTACCATTCAGAAAATGACCACTACATATAGTTATTTGTGAAACAGCCCACTATAATGTAACCGAGGTCTGGGAGACAGCAATTAAACTAGGCTCAATCGAAAGTCCCAAAAGGCGTTTTGTTCCTTCAACTCCACACGCCAATCTGATCTGGGAATGCGTAATGGTCCCAAACCTTCAACATAATAAGCCCATGGTCAGTATCCAGTTTGACTTTTGAAAATGCACTGAAAACACCTTTCCCTCTGACAAAAACTAGGCCCCTTATGTCATGCCTTTATGAACAGGTTTTTCTCTTCTCAAAGGATTTGAATAAGGCCATCTCATTTTGAGATTTCCATAGCTGTTCATGAACAGCATCAGCTTGTAGATGAGAAATGAAGATAGGATAACAAAGATGCTATTAAGCTTGAAAATGCTGCTCTACCAAACTTACAGGAAAAACACCAAATACAGAAACTATGAGCTCAACTAATACCAAAGCTGCAGCAGTATACAATTTTATCTGCATTCTTGTATTCAGTTTTCGGAAGACGCCTCATTCCTGAGAGAGGATTAATGATTCCTTGGAGTTTAAAATCACAAAAAAATATCCAAAGAACCTCTGCCTATCTTAATCTAACAAAGTGTTTCATACCGATGGTAGATGTTTTGACACTGCTGGAATTCCCATGAGAGTGTCACAAATCTTTAAAAACCATAAATACCAGGATCTTCTAAGATAAACCCCTAAAAACCAAGAACCCGGATTTCAACTCGTTATACCAGAGTCTGAACCCTGACCAGCCTCTGATCAAGGCATCTACCGTGCCCAATGCCCATGTACCTGAGCTCACATATTCTTGACTAAAGGACAAACCAGAACCACAAATACTGTGACGAGAAACTCTTGGATAGTTGGGTGCACAGTTCAAGTTCATACAACAATATCAAGAATGGAACTCGGTGCCATATCTCTAGGGGAAAAGAAGCAAACCAAGGACTTAATACCACTTTTGTTAACATTAATGTCATGTGACAAGATATCCAGAGCCAATCCCTGTTAGAAACATATCTGCCAAGATAGTTGCTGAAAAACTTATGGAGTTTTTCTCAAAGTTTGGTATACCAGAAATAGTACAAAGTGACAGAGGAACAAACTTTACTTCAAAGTTATTCCACGATGTGATGAATTTGTTAGGGGTGAAACAACATTTATCCACAGCCTATCATCCAGAGACTCAAGGTGCCTTGGAAAGGTTATTCCAGACATTGAAAAGTATGCTGATAAAGTATTGTTCTGAGTCAGGAAGAGAATGGGATGTTGGTTTACCATTAATGTTGTTTGAAGTTAGGAGTGCTTATCAAGAAAGTATGGGATGTTCACCTAATGAAATGATTTTTGGAAGAGAAGTGAGAGGACCGTTGAAGATTCTTGCAGAAAACTGGGAAGAAAACTAAGAGGAAAGCCAAGGTGAATATGTAAAGAACTTAAGGAAAAGGTTGAAAGAAATTAGAAAATTCTCTTTAGAAAACTTGAAAGTGAGTCAAGAGAAAATGGAAAGGAGATATGATGCTAAGACTAAGCTAAGAAGTTTTAGTGTTGGTCAACAAGTGTTAGTGTTCTTACCTGTCAAGAGATTTCCCCTCACTAATAAATTTCAAGGTCCTTACAAGATAATTCAGAAGTTAAGTGATAGAACGTATGTGATTGAAACACCAGGAAGAAGAAGAAGACAAAGGAAGATAAATGTGAACCTCTTGAAACCTTATTTCTCAGAAACTAAAACTGAAACTGTCAGCAACACAAACAATTTTATCTACAGAAGACGATGATGGCTATGAATTGGGAGCTGAAAGCAAGATGAATAATTCTTCAATTTTGGAAAATTTAGAGGATAATTTGAAACATCTGAGTGTTGAACAAGGTGAAGACTTAAGTGAAGTAATTAGAAGTTCCCAGAAATTTTTGCATATGTGCCTAGACGTACTAATCTGACCAAGCATGAGATCAAGATTCAAGATGGAAAACCTTTCAAGCAAAGAGCCTATCGCTTATCACCATATCATCGAGATGTTTTGAAGAAAGAAGTTGAGTATTTGCTGCAACATGGATCAGCAGAACCCAGTTCAAGACACTTCAGTTCTCCATGTGAGTTAGTGAAGAAACCAGATGGTTCATTTAGGATGTGTATTGATTATAGGAAACTGAATTCCATCTGTGTGGCTGACAATTATCCTTTGCCTCTTATAGATCAGTTACTTGATAATATTGGGCAAGCCAAGTTTGTTTCCAAGATAGACTTGTTGAAAGGATATTATCAAATTCCCTTAGATGAGAATGCCAAGTTGCTGTCAGCTTTTATTACTCCATTTGGACTGTATCAGTATACTGTTCTGCCATTTGGTCTGATGAATGCACCTGCAACATTTCAACGATCGATAGAAGGAGTAGGTGTATACTTGGATGACATAGTGATTTACTCTACAACATGGGAAGAACATCTGAAGATTCTGAGGAAAGTTTTCAAGAAACTACAAGAAGCAGGACTAACAGTCAACCTAGAGAAGAGTGTGTTTGGAAAGGCAAACTGTGCAGTATCTTGGGTTTGAAGTTGGGAAAGGCCTTCTTGTTCCAGTAAATGCTAATGTAGAAGGTATCCGTAAGGCTACCCCACCTACTACCAGGAAACAGCTACAGAGATTTTTAGGCATGGCTGGATTCTATCATCGTTTCTACCCAAATTTCTCAGCCGTAGTAGCTCCCTTGACAGACTTAACTAGTCCCAAAGCTAAGTTTGTTTGGACTCCTGAGTGTCAAGAATCCTTTGAGAAGGTAAAAGCCATTTTAACTTCAAGACCAGTACTTCAAGCTCCAGACTTCAACAAGAAATTTGTGATACAAGTTGATGCGTCGGACTGTGGCATTGGAGCTGTTCTACTTCAAGAAGATGAAAATAATATCTACCATCCTGTGTGCTTCATGTCTTCAAAACTGAAAAAACATCAGAAAGTATACTCGACAATCGAGAAGGAAACTTTAGCCTTAATCACCGCATTGAAAAAGTTTGAAGTATGTGAATAGACATAGGAATGAAGAAATTTTAGTATTGTCTGATCACAATCCACTATCATTTATCCAGAGAATGAAAAAATCATAATCAAAGACTGACCAGGT
>NC_061091.1:17665036-17681029 GCF_015104395.2 Macrobrachium nipponense | reverse complement strand
ACATCACCTGGCCTCATCAGTAATAAGACCCATACACACAAGGAATATCATGTAATAGCAGGTAGGATAGGCCTACCCTAATTCCCAGGCAGCATAAACGTCATTCTTCATACCCACCGTGTCAACTGTGACACAGTACCATTCTCTGACCTCTGTCTCCAGGCAAGAAGACTGACAACAGCTCATATGTATACTAATAGTATTATTATTCTCGTATCTTAATGTCATGGTTAGGGAAAAATCCTCCCATGACAAATATACCAAAAGAAAAACAAATCCCATTATGACTTTCGTGCTGTACAGCAGGCTAGTGTCAACAGTCCTAGCCCTCATGGAATTCTTGCTAGGGCTACATGGACCCCAGTGTAAGGACAACGCTTATTCACAATTTTCTCTGTATGTAATTCAACATTCGCGTTATTCTTACTTCCCTCCGCGAGAGCGTTCAGCGGGCTTTCCGCCAATGTATATATCTTGTGAAATAATATTTTATGTACTTTTGTATTTTGTATTATATGTCTCTCAAGAAACACAAATCGGGTCTCGCCGACCCACTTTTACTCTCTCGCGGGTCGGTAACCACATTTCCGCCCGCATGCTGTATATTTGAATTTTCCCTTACCTGTAATAAAGAATACGGGCTGTTCTACGACCAAGAGGCCGTGCTGGCACAAGGCCAGCTTAATTTTAAGGCGGCCATACACGTACGCGACTGGCGCGAACCGGCCAGTCTTTATCGTGTATGGGGGCTATTGATGCCAGTCCTGTCGAGCCAGTCCTGTTCCGTCGTCATTTCAGCAAGTTGAACTGACTGGCGTGTCGCGACTAGCGCGGCGGGTGTTGGGGAGGACTGAGGCAAAGTTTCAACATGTATACATACAGTAGCTTCTCTTTTTCCCTTTTAATTTTTTATTATAAGATTTTAGTTTTCTGGAAAAAAAAAAAACTATTGTGACGGCTATGTCTGTCCGCCCTCAGATCTTAAAACTACCGAAGCCAGAGGGCTGCAAATTGTTATGTTGATCATCCATTATCCAATCATCAGACATAACAAATTGCAACCTTCTAGCCTCAGTAGTTCTTATTTTATTTAAGGTTAAATCTAGTCATAATCGTGTGTCTGGCATCGACATAGGCCAGGCCACCACTGGGCTGTCGTTAAAATTTCATGGGCCGCCGCCCATACAGCATTGTACGGAGACCACCGATCGATAGATATATTTTCGGTGGCCTTCATTACACTATGTATGGAAAACTTTTTTTTTTTATATTGCAGCCGATTTGAGTTTTACTTCGAGTTATGGGGTCGCCATTTTTTCCCTTTGGTTTAATTTTATTTTATCAATTCTTTATATTGCATCTGATTTTGTTAATCATTGTTACGAATTATGGAGTGTCATTTACTATTTTTCCTTCGTAATTTATGTACCAGATATATATATATATGATAAAATATATATATATATATATATATATAATATATATATATATATATATTATTATATATCTATATATATCTATACCTATATAGATATATATATAGTATCTATATATAGATATATATATATATAATATATATATAATAATATTATATTATATAATATTATATATAATATTATTATATCTATATATAGATTATTATTATATATATATATATATATATATATTATATATATATATATATATATATATAATTCATATATAGATATAGATATATCTATATATATGATATATATATCTAATTATATAGATATCTATATATATATATATCTATATATATAATATATATATATATATCTATATATAGATATAGATATATATATTGTTACGAAGTGTCAAGTATCTGGTTACCATTTATCAATTATTACCTCACCAAAAGCCAGACACCTGAACCCTCATAACACGTATTAAACGACTGAATACTCTAAAGGCAACAGTGATCCCTTAACACTTACCAGTATTTCAGAAAATCAGACTAAGTTCATCAAAACAGGTGTGAGGTAATCTTGTAAGTAATTAAATTAATCAAAGGGCATCACTCCATCAACAACTTTAAAAGTCTAAGTATTTCCCTGATTTCAGAAGTCTAAGTACTTCCCTGGTTCTAAGTCACTTCAAGTAAATTGAAGGAAAGCAAATCAATTACCACTCTATTTTTCTACCTATCATCAATATAATCAAATGCAAATATACTGGTATAAAAATAAAAACACTTATAAAAATTTTAAATACAAAAATTTATTATCAAATTCAAAATTTATAAGTGAAATTCACAATATCAGGGAAAATTACTGTTACTTGAAAACAAAGTAAAGTTTAATTAATTCTTGAATCAAATTAAGTAAAATTAAATCAAAATTAATTTATCACAAAATTCAAGAAAATCAATTCAATCAATATTCAAAAGTGTTAGGCAATAATTAAAAATTAGAAATTAATTCACAAGTGCTAAACAATAATAAAACTTGAAAAGAATTCTAAGTAAATGCAAATTAATTCACAAATGTTAAATTTAATTAAATGTGAAATGATTAAGCAATGAAAATAACTAAGTCAATTAAATTGTGAATGCAAATGAAAATATAAAATAAAAAGACACACTTCAATAAGAAAATGTAATAGTGCACAAACAATGGAACAAACACAAAAAATACGCAATGTGTAAAAGTGTAAATCTTTTCACTCAAAACACTGTAACCAACAGTTTTTACCAAACCTTCACAACCACCTGTTATTAGTTATTAGTTAACCAAACCATCATAACCATTAAATATTAGTTATTAGTTAATCACTGTTCCTAACAATTATTAGCTATTAGTTATTACCGTTATTAGTTGCAACTAATAAAAATATAACACACTTGACCTTTTTGGTATACTACCAACTTCTTTCTTTGCTTTGCTGCAGGCTTGATTCACACTTTCACAAAAACCAGGCGCCGTTACGAAATAATGTTTGTTCAGATTCCACAAAAGACACTATTTAACACTAAATAAATTCTAAGAAATATCAAATATGAAATTCTAAGTTACGAGTGACCAATTTACGTTACGTTAATATAATCTCAAGGATGTCGAGTAAGAGAGAGAGAGAGATAGAGAGAGAGAGAGAGAGAGCGAGAGCGAGATGTTAATGCCTCGAGGTTCTAAGATGTAATGAAATCTCTTCCTTTACGGAAGCTGGACAGGGCAGATGACAAAAAACGTATTTGGCACGAATGCTTCCAGAAAGTTCGAAATCTGACGCAATCTTCATAAAGAAATGTGTAACATGCACGTGGTTTTGATCAAAGACATACGCGTACAAGTCGAGTCTGTTAAAAAAAAAAGACACGTACTCGACTGAAACGGAGGTTGAGCGATAATTAAGATTGACATGTTTTGATAACAACGCAAGACTCAATTCGATCGCTTATCAAAAGCGTTGACAGATTTAGGAAAGCAAACGGATCTCGCAGACCCTCTAATCTTACAGTGTTGACATAAAAGGAGAAACAATCATAGCTTCGAACGGACAAAGAAAATCTCTCTCTTTTACATTCTACGTTATACGTTATATATATATATATATATATTATATATATATATATATATATATATATATATATATATATATATATATATATATATATTCTTTTACAATACGTAATGCGAAATCTGAACACACATTTTAAAACATCCTATCTCTAAGCTATCTAGGAATCTGAAAAAAAGTTACACAATTCTACATGACATTTCGAAGAGGGGAAACATGCATTTTGAAAGTAGCAATATATAATATACCTCCCCACAGAAGATTTTTTATCATGGTGTTGAATCCAACGATTCGCAACAAGATAAATAATCAGCAACTACATTGTTTTTGCCACTAATGTGCTGCACTCTTAAGTTATACTGTTGCAGACACAAAGACCACCTGGTCAGTCTTTGATTATGGTTTTTCATTCTCTGGATAAATGATAGTGGATTGTGATCAGACAACACTAAAATTTCTTCATTTCTAGGTCTATTCACATACACTTCAAATTTTTTCAATGCGGTGATTAAGGCTAAAGTTTCCTTCTCAATTGTCGAGTATACTTTCTGATGTTTTCTCAATTTTGTAGACATGAAGCACACAGGATGGAAAATATAATTTTCATCTTCTTGAAGTAGAACAGCTCCAACGCCACAGTCTGACACATCAACTTGTATCACAAATTTCTTGTCGAAGTCTGGAGCTTGAAGTACTGGTCTTGAAGTTAAAATGGCTTTTACCTTCTCAAAGGATTCTTGACACTCTGGAGTCCAAACAAATTTAGCTTTGGGACTAGTCAAGTCTGTCAAGGGAGCTACTACGGCTGAGAAATTTGGGCAGAAACGACGATAAAATCCAGCCATCCCCAAAAATCTCTGTAGCTGTTTCCTGGTAGTAGGTGGGGTAGCCTTAAGGATACCTTCTACATTAGCATTTACTGGAACAAGAAGGCCTTTCCCAACTTCAAACCCATGATACTGCACAGTTGCCTTGCCAAACTCACTCTTCTCTAGGTTGACTGTTAATCCTGCTTCTTGTAGTTTCTTGAAAACTTTCCTCAGAATCTTCAGATGTTCTTCCCACGTTGTAGAGTAAATCACGATGTCATCCAGATATACACCTACACTTTCTA
The DNA here is from genome assembly GCF_015104395.2 of Macrobrachium nipponense. Classification (NCBI taxonomy): domain Eukaryota; kingdom Metazoa; phylum Arthropoda; class Malacostraca; order Decapoda; family Palaemonidae; genus Macrobrachium; species Macrobrachium nipponense. The sequence continues at coordinate 17,676,381 of NC_061091.1, read as the reverse complement.
TTGATCCTAGCAGTTGATCCATCACTCATTGAAATGTTGCCGGTGCATTCATCAGACCCAAACGGCAGAACAGTATACTGATACAGTCCAAAAGGAGTAATAAAAGCTGACAGCAACTTCGCATTCTCATCTAAGGGAAGGGAATTTGATAATATCCTTTCAACAAGTCTATCTTGGAAACAAACTTGGCTTGCCCAATATTATCAAGTAATTGATCTATAAGAAGCAAAGGATAATTATCAGCCACACTGATAGAATTCAGTTTCCTATAATCAGTACACATCCTAAGTGAACCATCTGGTTTCTTCACTAACACACATGGAGAACTGAAGTGACTTGAACTGGGTTCTGCTAATCCATGTTGCAGCAAATACTCAACTTCTTTCTTCAAAACATCTCGATGATACGGTGATAAGCGATAGGCTCTTTGCTTGAAAGGTTTTCCATCTTGAATCTTGATCTCATGCTTGGTCAGATTAGTACGTCTAGGCACATATGCAAAAATTTCTGGGAACTTCTAATTACTTCACTTAAGTCTTCACCTTGTTCAACACTCAGATGTTTCAAATTATCCTCTAAATTTTCCAAAATTGAAGAATTATTCATCTTGCTTTCAGCTCCCAATTCGTAGCCATCATCGTCTTCTGTAGATAAAATTGTTTGTGTTGCTGACAGTTTCAGTTTTAGTTTCTGAGAAATAAGGTTTCAAGAGGTTCACATTTATCTTCCTTTGTCTTCTTCTTCTTCATGGTTTTTCAATCACATACGTTCTATCACTTAACTTCTGAATTATCTTGTAAGGACCTTGAAATTTATTAGTGAGGGGAAATCTCTTGACAGGTAAGAACACTAACACTTGTTGACCAACACTAAAACTTCTTAGCTTAGTCTTAGCATCATATCTCCTTTCCATTTTCTCTTGACTCACTTTCAAGTTTTCTAAAGAGAATTTTCTAATTTCTTTCAACCTTTTCCTTAAGTTCTTTACATATTCACCTTGGCTTTCCTCTTAGTTTTCTTCCCAGTTTTCTGCAAGAATCTTCAACAGTCCTCTCACTTCTCTTCCAAAAATCATTTCATTAGGTGAACATCCCATACTTTCTTGATAAGCACTCCTAACTTCAAACAACATTAATGGTAAACCAACATCCCATTCTCTTCTTGACTCAGAACAATACTTTATCAGCATACTTTTCAATGTCTGGTGGAACCTTTCCAAGGCACCTTGAGTCTCTGGATGATAGGCTGTGGATAAATGTTGTTTCACCCCTAACAAATTCATCACATCGTGGAATAACTTTGAAGTAAAGTTTGTTCCTCTGTCACTTTGTACTATTTTTGGTATACCAAACTTTGAGAAAAATTCCATAAGTTTTTCAGCAACTATCTTGGCAGATATGTTTCTAACAGGGAATGGCTCTGGATATCTTGTCACATGACATTAATGTTAACAAATGTGGTATTAAGTCCTTGGTTTGTTTCTTTTCCCCTAGAGAAATGGCACCGAGTTCCATTCTTGATATTGTTGTATGAACTTGAACTGTGCACCCAACTATCCAAGAGTTTCTCGTCACAGTATTTGTGGTTCTGGTTTGTCCTTTAGTCAGAATATGTTGAGCTCAGGTACATGGGCATTGGGCACGGTAGATGCCTTGATCAGAGGCTGGTCAGGGTTCAGACTCTGGTATAACGAGTTGAAATCCGGGGTTCTTGGTTTTTAGGGGTTTATCTTAGAAGATCCTAGTATTTATGGTTTTTAAAGATTTGTGACACTCTCATGGGAATTCCAGCAGTGTCAAAACATCTACCACCGGTATGAAAAACTTTGTTAGATTAAGATAGGCAGAGGTTCTTTGGATATTTTTTTGTGATTTTAAACTCCAAGAATCATTAATTCCTCTCTCAGGAATGAGGCGTCTTCCGAAAACTGAATACAAGAATGCAGATAAAATTGTATACTGCTGCAGTTTTGGTATTAGTTGAGCTCATAGTTTCTGTATTTGGTGTTTTTCCTGTAAGTTTGGTAGAGCAGCATTTTCAAGCTTAATAGCATCTTTGTTATCCTATCTTCATTTCTCATCTACAAGCTGATGCTGTTCATGAACAGCTATGGAAATCTCAAAATGAGATGGCCTTATTCAAATCCTTTGAGAAGAGAAAAACCTGTTCATAAAGGCATGACATAAGGGGCCTAGTTTTTGTCAGAGGGAAAGGTGTTTTCAGTGCATTTTCAAAAGTCAAACTGGATACTGACCATGGGCTTATTATGTTGAAGGTTTGGGACCATTACGCATTCCCAGATCAGATTGGCGTGTGGAGTTGAAGGAACAAAACGCCTTTTGGGACTTTCGATTGAGCCTAGTTTAATTGCTGTCTCCCAGACCTCGGTTACATTATAGTGGGCTGTTTCACAAATAACTATATGTAGTGGTCATTTTCTGAATGGTAATAATGTTGTGAAACTTTTGCATAGGCCAGATATTCTAATATGTATTAGCACTAAGAGGAATCAAGGACACTTGACACTTTGTTTATTTACAAATCTGAATCATTGATGAACTGCAGAAGATGAATTTCATTTTTATTTATTCAACTTATGCAAGAGTAGGATTCTGATCTTTAGTCAGATGTAGGAAAGATTAAATCTCATTGCAGGAACTACAGCAGAAAAAAGGTTTCTACAGCCATTCTAGTCAGAATTTGGGTCCACTGTCAGTTCAAGTGTACTTGTGAAAATCGTTAGGTGGGACTTCAGAGAACTCTGACATTAAAATCCACCAGCATTATGCTTATTCTAAATGGCACAGCTGCCCCTTGAGTCACCTTGCAGATCTTTTTTTTTTTTTTTTTTTTGGACGATTACAATTTGTGATTTCTATGAAAGATAATTAAGGTGCTTTGAAGTCAGGTTAACTGAGAAAAGATGGTATAATTTGAAGGTGTATCGACTTTGCTAGGACGTAATTTGATAGAATTAGACAGGAATTTCACAGTAAAGGATATCAGTATCTTTTACAGGACAGTGATTTGAACTGACATATTCAGGATCTGATCAGATGTTTTCCTTTGAGGCAGAGTCGTCTTCTTGTTTAGTTCATTGCAATTTCACTGCCCATTTGGCTGCAATTTCACTGAATTAGACATGTTTTTAATGTGCAGACCATTTTCATTGAATTTAGAGAGCGGAGCACTTTAGATGTACAGTTCATTAATGCTGAAGTAAGAAATAGGCCTACGATATTAGTCTCAGTAGGGGGGTAGTGCCAATAGTGCACCTCGTGCGGCGCTCTGTAGGCATTGCTTAAGGTTCTTTGCAGTGCCCCTTTGCAACCCTTTTCACTCCTGTTACTGGACTTTCAAACTGTCATTCGTTTTCTTTTTCTTCCATCTTTTTTTCACCGTCTCCTAAAAGTTGTTTCATCATGCAACTGCTTTGAGGTTTTTCTCTTGTAACACGTTCAAAGCCTTTTAACTCGCGATTTCCCTTACTGTACTGAATGACCTCAGGGGTCCCAGTGCTTGGCCTTTGGCCTAAATTTTATATTCCTTTCCTTCCTTCCTCCCTACATTATTTGTGCATTTATGATATCAGCCACATCTGGACTGACTTAAGAGTCTGGACTGCACTTTTCCTGAACTAATATCATTATCACTGGACTCCTTTTGATATGCAGATGAATTTTAATGTATTAATAAGAGTCCAACATTATCATTGTGCTCAAGAATTTGACTTAATCAGGGGCCTGGACTAAGTTAGTTTTGTACTGCAAGAAAATATGGTGTTATACAATAGCGGTCTTCATAAAGAGAAGCCTCCCAGAAGGACATAATACCTGAGTAGTTCTCACAGTATAATACTTGTACGAATGTTTATACCTACACTTTTCGCTATCAGTAATTGGAGTTTATTTATAGTATGATAATAATGTAATATTCTGCATTCAGAATTAATTACAATGTATATTTTTCCTCCCAGTATCTTTGATCGCAAGCCATGCATGTTCCAGTTCCCTCGGTCTTGTGGAGGGGGGTTGGGGGGCAGGCTGTCTGTGTCCATTGCACAAACGTGCTGTCAACAAATTCAGAAGAGCCACCCCCCCTAGGAATTGGGGATTACACTGAACTGGACTACTACTGCTACTACTAATATTAATTAATGTAAGTTTGAAATGTTATGGTAAGGAAATCTGTAGTTTGTATAACCCTAGACTCGAGCAGGAAATAGTGGTTGAATACGATGCTGGAAAGTTGAATAAAATGCTAGAAAATTGTAGAATAAAATGCAGAAAAGTCGTGACAAGAACATGTCTAGATGCGTATTAAGGCCATCATTATATTATAGTAGTCAGTATTAACGCGTTTATTTTTTTACAAGATTGCTGTAGCAGTGACGCCATGTAAGGTCAACAACTACAAGCAAGAGAATATAGAATTGGCGGATGAAGGTTTCCCTGAGGAAGTTTCTCTTCAGATACTGAGGAAAAGATGACAAGGCAAGGTATGCAGTTCATCCTGCATACCTGGCTTTCTTGTCGTGTTTATGAGTGTGATTCCTCTTCTGTTTACTTTCTGGTCACCGTATTTGATTTTTAACGTTTGATCTCTCGGTTCTTTGATCGTGTAAATATGACCATCTTTTGATTCTAGAATAGCATTAGGATTCATCTTGATAGCTGTTGTATGTAGCTTTCTCCATAACAAGTACTACATGATTCAAGGTTTTCCCTTCCCTTCTTTGTGGTAGTTGAGTCTGTTCTTTTGAGGTCCTTATCAGGAAGCTAAACTGGAGGTCTTCTTTATCAGCACTTCAGTGAGGTATAGTATAGTGTACAGCCATATGAGGTGCCATGTTTTCATACTCTCCAGTACCAAAGGTCAGAAGAATTTGAAGGAGAAACTAGTAGAGGGTTCTTTATTGCATGGTTGTTGTAAACCCCTGCCAATAAAATTGGGGTTGTACAGTATTGGAGTCAGTTTTGTTTATATGACCTCCGCTTTTCTGTACGCTATCATAATCTACTGAAAATTTGTTCAGTTTTTTTATTGGAATAGAACCCACCCATTTTCTCAATGGTAGCTTCCCCCCCTCCCCTCACAATTTTTAATGGTATTTCCAAGCTTTGTAACTTGAAATTGTTCCAGATACACTTGTATAACATAGTCTAGGTAGCAATTGTTCCTTGTACCTTGAGTATACTGGTGATCACCTAGTCTCCATTGCCAGCCATATCCCATCATTTCCTTCGTGTATTGTAATCTTTCCTAACCACAAAGAAGTCAAAGTGGTACTAGTATTAGATCAGACTTTAGTGTCTGTGGGTCTGTGGTATGCCTGTATGTACAAAAAAGTGTATGTGTTTCTTACCAGCGTGGTTCAGAAAGAATCTTTTGGAATAGAAATATCAAAATGGATCATTACATTGCTTCCTTAATGTGCCAAAATTAATTGTCAAAGTTCCAAATAATGGCGAACTCTTGCTATGGAGATATCAGGGTTGTTGCACTGCTCAGGTATGTGGCAAAAGGTGCAGATTCTGGCAAACCAATATCTAATGACACGTTGCAAGTAGTACACATTTTCTTGACAGAATATTAGAGGGAAGATTTTTTTTAAGTGTTGATCATCAATCAGTGCAGATGTTTGTTTGTTTTATCGTTGCCACTGATTGTGAGCAGCAAAAGTAGTTTAGACATTACAGGAAACTGAATTGATACTACGATTGCAGATTAAATTTGTTTTACCATCTTTTTCTGGTTAAAGGAAGTTTTTATAAATCCTAGTCAGGTTGTTTACAGATTTTTTTTTATCAGAGTAATAGTTTGATATAAAACTTTGTTGCAGGATTTAACTATTTCATATTTTACAGGACAGGAGAAACCGCAACGTGAATAGCTCCAACTAGGATGTTTAAGCAGGAAGGTCGATTAAAATATGGGAGAATATCAAGTGCAGCACAATGTCACACACCTGGACCTTAAAGATACTCTCATGAAGACAACAATTTTCTGAGGAGTAAGTTGTATGCAGAGATTCACTATGAAGTTTGACGTTAAAAGATATCTGCTGTCTGGTAGAACATTACTTGATGTCTTGACTGTTGTCTTGTCAGGTTTTGTTAAAAATGAAGATGTGTGCTCCAACGATTTTAAAATGCTGAACATATTGACCTATATACATGTAATACATGTAAAGTAGTGTAACTTGAATATGAACAATCTTTGACAGCTGGTATTCTTAAAAGTACTTGTGATGCCTTTTAAAATCAATCTAATCAATTAAAAAATATATAATTGTGGAAAGGAGTCTAAAATTGTCTTAAATATTTTATTATTAATTTGCCTGTCATTTTATTTGATTCGCTTAAGAATCTTATGTCGAATCAGTCTTACGAAATGGAGCCACTTTCAATATTTCATTCACAATTATGTAAGTGAACAATAAAACAAAGGTTTTAGTGATAATTTTGATTAGCTGAGACATAACATCTAGTGTTCCTCAGGACAGTGCTCTCCGACCTTTATGTTGATTTTTGGATATACTACTGTCATACTTTTCAGGTCATGAAAGTAAGATAGTACAGTGTGCAGATAGTACCACTTTTATTGCAGTTTGTATTTGACAGTGTCATACTTTTCAGGCCATGAAAATAAGATGGCATATTATGCAGATAGTACCACTTTTATTGCAGCTGCAGATAGTGTGCTACTTTAGTTGCAATATGCAATTATCATCATCCCCTTAATGTATAATAAAGTATGTGGCAGCTAACCTTATAATTATGGGAGTTTTAGAATGAATCTAAAAGTTGTGTAGTCTAGACGGGATGAAGCTAAACTCTGGAAAAACCAAAGCTCAATGTTTTTTTTGTGGGAACAACCGGCATCCCCGGACTCAGTGTCCTGCTAAAGACGCAGTGTGTTTGAAATGTAAGAAGCAAGGGCATTATGCTAGGGTGTGCCGCTCTGTGAAACAGGTGAGTGGCTCTTCTAGCCCAAAAAACTTCCGCAGCAATGCTAGCTTTCATAGTGGGGGCCTCCCCTAAGTGTCTTGAAAAATCCATAACACCTCTCAAGCTTAATGGTAGCTCTGTCAGTGCCCTTATTGATACTGGGAGTTCAGACAGCTTTGTGCGTCATGATGTAGTGGACCTAAACAAACTAACTATGTCTCCAGAGCATGGAAAAGTCTCTATGGCTGATGAATCCCTGTCCTCAAACATCTTAGGTCTGTGCACTGTGGACTTGGAGTTGCAAGGAGAGACTTATCAACGGTGTGTTAACTTAAGGTGTTACAAAAGCTTATGTAGTGATGTGATACTAGGCATGACTTCCTGAGGAAACATTCTGGTCTGGAAATGGATTTTGGATTTTTTGGAGAGAAAAACCTCCCTTGAAGATATGTTCACTAGGTGTTGTTAAGGTGACCCCTCCTTTCCTTTTCAAGAACCTGACACCAGATTGTAAACCAGTGGCTAATAAGTCAAGATTATACTCCTTGAGTGACAAGAAGTTCATTGAAGCCGAGACTGAGCGTATGATGTCGGAAGGAATAATAAGCCTAGTAATTCTCCTTGGAGGGCTCAAGTGCTGGTGACATCATGGAGAATCAGAAAAGGAGGATGGTGATGATACTCTCGTACCATAAACAGGTTCACGAGCTTGATGCCTACCCCCTGCCAAATATCGACGAGATGGTGAACAACATTGCACGGTACAGGTGTTTCAGTACCTTAGATCTGAAAAGTGCTTACCATCAGGTTGCAATAAGAGAAGAAGAGAGACCATCACTGCATTTGAAGCTGGGGGCAAACTTTATGAGTTTCAGTCGCATTCCATTTGGAGTGAAAAAATGGAGTAGCAGCTTTTCAAAACGTGTGCTTGACGAAATCCTTACGAAAGAAAAAGTAAGAGGTACTTTTGCTTATGTTGACAATGTTACTGTGTGTGGTGAGACAGAGGAGGAGCATGACCAGAATTTATGGAGGTTTTGAAGGTGGCTGAGGAGTACAATCTCACTCTAAACCACAAGAAGTGTGACTTCAAAGTCAGATCCATTAGATTACTTGGGTATTCAGTAACGGATGGGGAAATCAAACCCGATCCGGAACGCTTGCAACCACTGTGGAATCTTTCACATAAAGATGCAGCTTCTCTTCGCATGACCATGGGATTGCTTGCACATTACTCAAGATGGATACCAAAAATTTTCAGAGAAAATCCGCCCTCTCACACAAGCCAATGGTTTTCCTTTGTCCACTGAAGCACTGCTAGCTCTCGGGAACTTGAAGAAAGACATTGCTAGTGCGGTGGTAACGGCCATTGATCCCTCCTCTCTTTTCACTGTGGAAACGGACGCCTCTGATCATGCGATAGCAGCTACTCTGACACAGAATGATCGCCAGTGGCTTTCTTTTCCCGCACTCTCACTCGCAGTGAACAAGGACATTCCTCAGTGGAAAAGGAAGCTTATGCCATAGTGGAGGCATTGAGGAAGTGGAGACACTACTTAATTGGACACCACTTCAAGCTCATCACTGACCAACGTAGTGTAAAGTTTATGTTTGACTCTAAATCAAACAGTAAATAAAGAATGACAAAATAGCAAGGTGGCGAGTTGAACTCTCATGTTTTCACTATGACATAGTATACCGTCCAGGAACAGAAAACATACCAGCTGATGCTCTCTCCCGCATCTGTGGTGCCACTACTTCTGATAACTCCGAGAACTTCATGAATCCTATGTCACCCTGGGATATCTCGCATGATGCATTTTGTCCGGGGCGGAATCTACCTTACTCGGTAGAAGAAGTGAGGAAAATTACCACCTCTTGCCAAGTGTGTTTAGAGCTCAAACCTCGATTCATCAAATCCTCGGGACAACTGATCAAGCAACCCAGCCTTTCTAGAGGTTGAACTTAGATTTCAAAGGCCCAGTTCCCTCTCAATCTAGAAACAAGTACCATCCTCACTGTTGTGGATGAATTTTCAAGGTTCCCGTTTGTTTTCCCTTGTGCAGATATGACCACTAGAACTGTCATCAGTTGTTTTGGTGCAACTTTTTGCTTTGTTTGGCATGCCAGCGTACATCCACACTGACAGGGTGCATGTTTTTATGTCTGAAGAGCTGAAGGATTTCCTGATGAAGAAAGGTGTTGCTACCAGTCGCACTACACCTTATAACACTAAAGGGAATGGTCAGGCTGAAAAATATAACGGAATTATAACGGAAAACTCTGACATTGCCCTTAAGACAAGGAACCTTGATGTGTCTCAGTGGGAAACTGTTCTCCCAGATGCTCTCCATTGTATACGCTCCTGTTGTGCACTTCCACGAACTGTACTCCTCATGAGCGCCTTTTCCTGCATAGTAGAAGGTCCACCACTGGCCAATCGTTGCCTACTTGGCTCATCCAAGGAGGGCCTGCTCTCCTGAGACGTCATGTAAGATACAGCAAGAACGACCCTTTAGTGGATGAGGTTGAAATTGTAGAGGCGAACCCCGAGTATGCTCATGTGAAGCTTCCAGATGGCAGGGTGACTACCGTTTCATTAAGACATCTTGCTCCTATGGCTAGTGACAACCGTGAAAGTACAGATGCTGGGGTTCCTGTATCTCAGTCCGAGGTTCCTGAGGAATTGTCGGTTGCAAATGCTCCTCAGGAGATTGCACGTGTCTCTCCCATGTGGATATTGCTTCTCAGCATGACACGCTTCCAGGACTCCCATACAGTCCCTCAACAGGTAGCCTCACCTCCTCCACTTCGAAGGTCAGAGAGAGTGAGGCAACCTCCAAAGTACCTTCAGGATTACTCCAAGTGAACTTAACTGAGAAGGGAAGAATGTGGTAAAAATAAACCTGTTTCATATTAGTGGTCTATAGCTTTTGTTTACTTTTGTGGTTCCTTGCTGACGTATCTCGTATTACAGCTGTAGACTCGCCAGATTATGGTACAATGCTTGATTCTTTGTATATGTTACTTATGATGCCCCTTTGTATTTTATATGCTTTGTGTATATTCTTGGTTAAACTGTCTTTCATAAGGAGTGTGATTTATGTACCTTCTTAGTTAACACAAGTGTTTATTTATGTTTATGTCTGTGTTCAACAATGTGTTTTTTTATTTGCAGTGTACTACTGTAGTGGAATTGTTTACTGAATAAAACCTTGATTCTGGTTACACCGGGTTTACTTCAAGGCAGGAGCACCTGATAGTGAGGGTGCCCCGTTATTGGCTGAAGACCCTACTTGCTCAACCCAGGTGAGGCTGTGAAACACAGGCCACACAAGGGGTGGGACCCTGTGAGGCCTGCACTTCCCAACTGCACCTTGGCTCAGCTTGCAGGTTCAGCAGCCATCACATGGTTCAGGTGGCACAGGTGAGGCAGGAAGACCTGATAGTGAGGGTGCCCCCGTTATTGGGCTGAAGACCACTTGCTCAACCGAGGTGAGTGCTGTGAAACACGGCCACACACCGGGGTGGGACCCTGTGAGACCTGCACTTCCAACTGCACTTTGGCTCAGCTTTGCAGGGTTCAGCAACCATCACATGGTTCAGGTGTCACAGGTGAGGTAGAAGCACCTGACAGTGAGAGGGCCTCCTTATTGGGTGTAGACCCTACTTACTCAACCGAGGTGAGGCTGTGAAGCACAGGCCACACAAGGGGTGGGACCCAGTGAGGCCTGCACTTCCCAACTGCACCTTGGCTCAGCTTGCAGGTTAGCAGCACCACATGATTCAGGTGGCACGGTGGGCAAGAAGCACCTATGTGAGGATGCCCCATGTATTGGATGCAGATCTACTGCTCAACCGAGTGAAGGCCGTGAATCAACAGGACCACAAGGGGGGACCTGTGAGACCTGCCACTTCCCAACTGCAACTTGGCTCAGCTTGCAGGTTCAGCAGCCACCACATGGTTCAGGTGGCACAGGTGAGGCAGAAGCACCTGACAGTGAGAGGGCCTCGTTATTGGCTGAAGACCCTACTTGCTCAACCGAGGTGAGGCTGTGAAACACAGACCACACAAGGGGTGGGACCCTGTGAGACCTGCACTTCCCAACTGCACCTTGGCTCAGCTCGCAGGTTGCCGAGTCACCACATGATTCAGGTGTACAGGTGAGGTAGAGCCCTGAAGTGCGGGGCCTCCTTCTTGGTGTACCTACTTACTCACCGAGTGAGGCTGTGAAGGGCAAAGGCCACACAGAAGGGGTGGGACCCAGTGAGGCCTGCACTTCCCTAACTGCACCTTTGCTCAGCTTGCAGGTCTCAGCAGACACAAATGGTTCAGGTGCACAGGTGAGGCAGAAGCACCTTAAAGTGAGGGTGCCTTGTTATTGGCTGAAGACC